>NC_042991.1:41427822-41430322 GCF_901001165.1 Salmo trutta
ATCCAGTGGAGGGTAAACTCACGGTAACACCCCCTATCCAGTGGTGTAGTGGAGGGTAAACTCACGGTAACACCCCCTATCCAGTGGAGGGTAAACTCACAGTAACACCCCCTATCCAGTGGAGGGTAAACTCACAGTAACACCCCCTATCCAGTGGAGGGTAAACTCACAGTAACACCCCCTATCCAGTGGTGTAGTGGAGGGTAAACTCACGGTAACACCCCCTATCCAGTGGAGGGTAAACTCACAGTAACACCCCCTATCCAGTGGAGGGTAAACTCACAGTAACACCCCCTATCCAGTGGAGGGTAAACTCACAGTAACACCCCCTATCCAGTGGAGGGTAAACTCACAGTAACACCCCCTATCCAGTGGAGGGTAAACTCACAGTAACACCCCCTATCCAGTGGAGGGTAAACTCACAGTAACACCCCCTATCCAGTGGAGGGTAAACTCACAGTAACACCCCCTATCCAGTGGAGGGTAAACTCACAGTAACACCCCCTATCCAGTGGAGGGTAAACTCACAGTAACACCCCCTATCCAGTGGAGGGTAAACTCACAGTAACACCCCCTATCCAGTGGAGGGTAAACTCACAGTAACACCCCCTATCCAGTGGAGGGTAAACTCACAGTAACACCCCCTATCCAGTGGAGGGTAAACTCACAGTAACACCCCCTATCCAGTGGAGGGTAAACTCACAGTAACACCCCCTATCCAGTGGTGTAGTGGAGGGTAAACTCACGGTAACACCCCCTATCCAGTGGAGGGTAAACTCACAGTAACACCCCCTATCCAGTGGAGGGTAAACTCACAGTAACACCCCCTATCCAGTGGAGGGTAAACTCACAGTAACACCCCCCTATCCAGTGGAGGGTAAACTCACAGTAACACCCCCTATCCAGTGGAGGGTAAACTCACAGTAACACCCCCTATCCAGTGGAGGGTAAACTCACAGTAACACCCCCTATCCAGTGGAGGGTAAACTCACAGTAACACCCCCTATCCAGTGGAGGGTAAACTCACAGTAACACCCCCTATCCAGTGGAGGGTAAACTCACAGTAACACCCCCTATCCAGTTGAGGGTAAACTCACAGTAACACCCCCTATCCAGTGGAGGGTAAACTCACAGTAACACCCCCTATCCAGTGGAGGGTAAACTCACAGTAACACCCCCTATCCAGTGGAGGGTAAACTCACAGTAACACCCCCTATCCAGTGGTGTAGTGGAGGGTAAACTCACGGTAACACCCCCTATCCAGTGGAGGGTAAACTCACAGTAACACCCCCTATCCAGTGGAGGGTAAACTCACAGTAACACCCCCTATCCAGTGGAGGGTAAACTCACAGTAACACCCCCTATCCAGTGGAGGGTAAACTCACAGTAACACCCCCTATCCAGTGGAGGGTAAACTCACAGTAACACCCCCTATCCAGTGGAGGGTAAACTCACAGTAACACCCCCTATCCAGTGGAGGGTAAACTCACAGTAACACCCCCTATCCAGTGGAGGGTAAACTCACAGTAACACCCCCTATCCAGTGGAGGGTAAACTCACAGTAACACCCCCTATCCAGTGGAGGGTAAACTCACAGTAACACCCCTATCCAGGGAGGGTAAACTCACAGTAACACCCCCTATCCAGTGGAGGGTAAACTCACAGTAACACCCCCTATCCAGTGTGTAGTGGAGGGTAAACTCACGGTAACACCCCCTATCCAGTGGAGGGTAAACTCACAGTAACACCCCCTATCCAGTGGAGGGTAAACTCACAGTAACACCCCCTATCCAGTGGAGGGTAAACTCACAGTAACACCCCCTATCCAGTGGAGGGTAAACTCACAGTAACACCCCCTATCCAGTGGAGGGTAAAGTCACAGTAACAACCCCCCTATCCAGTGGAGGGTAAACTCACAGTAACACCCCCTATCCAGTGGAGGGTAAACTCACAGTAACACCCCCTATCCAGTGGAGGGTAAACTCACAGTAACACCCCCTATCCAGTGGAGGGTAAACTCACAGTAACACCCCCTATCCAGTGGAGGGTAAACTCACAGTAACACCCCCTATCCAGTGGAGGGTAAACTCACAGTAACACCCCCTATCCAGTGGAGGGTAAACTCACAGTAACACCCCCTATCCAGTGGAGGGTAAACTCACAGTAACACCCCCTATCCAGTGGAGGGTAAACTCACAGTAACACCCCCTATCCAGTTGAGGGTAAACTCACAGTAACACCCCCTATCCAGTGGAGGGTAAACTCACAGTAACACCCCCTATCCAGTGGAGGGTAAACTCACAGTAACACCCCCTATCCAGTGGAGGGTAAACTCACAGTAACACCCCCTATCCAGTGGTGTAGTGGAGGGTAAACTCACGGTAACACCCCCTATCCAGTGGAGGGTAAACTCACAGTAACACCCCCTATCCAGTGGAGGGTAAACTCACAGTAACACCCCCTATCCAGTGGAGGGTAAACTCACAGTAACACCCCCTAT
>NC_042991.1:41435322-41472822 GCF_901001165.1 Salmo trutta
TGCTGCTGCTACTACTACAACGGTTCTGCTACTACTACTACTATGATACTATACACTAATGATACTCCTACCCGTGTGGCTCAGTTGGTAGAGCATGGTGTTTGCAACGCCAGGGTTGTGGGTTCGATTCCCACAGGGGACCAGTACGGGGGGGAAAAAATTATGAAATGTATGCATTCACTACTGTAAGTCGCTCTGGATAAGAGCGTCTGCTAAATGACTAAAATGTAAAAATGTAAAATGTACTATTACGGTATTATGCTTCGTCTATTACTACTATACTACTACAATAATATGCTACTTATACAACTACTACTGCTATACTACTGCGATACTACTATGATACTATACTACTTCTACTATTATTATAGTACTAGTCTGCAACCTTTTGTAAAACTACTCAACAAATCTACACTACAAACCAAATCTTTACCTCCCATCCCTTTCTCAGATAGCGGACCAGATGTTCTTCCATACTGACTACCGCCCGCTGATCCGGGATGTTAATAACTACGTGCTGGACGAGCAGACCCAGCAGGCACCACACCTCATGCCCCCTCCCTTCCTGGTGGACGTAGACGGGAACCCCCACCCACCTCCATACCAACGCCTCGTACCCGGACGGGAGAGCTGCAGAGACCAACAGCTCATACCACAGATGGGAGTCACCTCCTCAGGTACATGTCATCTCCTCCTCAGGTACATGTCAGTTTGTCAGGGAGTCACCTCATCCTCCTCCTCCTCCTCCTCAGGTACCTCAAATCAAATCAAATGTATTTATATAGCCCTTCTTACGTCAGCTGATATCTCAAAGTGCTGTACAGAAACCCAGCCTAAAACCCCAAACAGCAAGCAATGCAGGTGTAGAAGCACGGTGGCTAGGAAAAACTCCCTAGAAAGGCCAAAACCTAGGAAGAAACCTAGAGAGGAACCAGGCAATGAGGGGTGGCCAGTCCTCTTCTGGCTGTGCCGGGTGGAGATTATAACAGCACATGGCCAAGATGTTCAAATGTTCATAAATGACCAGCATGGTCAAATAATAATAATCATAGTAGTTGTCGAGGGTGCAACAAGTCAGTAACACAAGAGTAAGTGTCAGTTGGCTTTTTCATAGCCGCTCCTGCTGTCTCTAGAGAGTTGAAAACAGCAGGTCTGGGACAGGTAGCACGTCCGGTGAACAGGTCAGGGTTCCAGCAGGTCTGGGACAGCAGGTCTGGGACAGGTAGCACATCCGGTGAACAGGTCAGGGTTCCATAGCCGCAGGCAGAACAGTTGGAACTGGAGTAGCAGTACGGCCAGGTGAACTGGGGACAGCAAGGAGTCATCAAGCCAGGTAGTCCTGAGGCATGGTCCTAGGGCTCAGGTCCTCCTCCGAGAGAAAGAAAGAAAGAGAGAAAGAGAGAATTAGAGAGAGCATATTTAAATTCACACAGGACACCGGAAAAGACAAGAGAAATACTCCAGATGTGACAGACTGACCCTAGCCCCCCGACACATAAACTACTGCAGCATAAATACTGGAGGCTGAGACAGGAGGGTCAAGGGACACTGTGGCCCCATCCGATGAAACCCCCGGACAGGGCCAAACAGGTAGGATATAACCCCTCCCACTTTGCTAAAACACAGCCCCCACACCACTGGAGGGATATCTCCAACCACCAACTTACCGTCCCAAGACAAGGCCGAGTATAGCCCACAAAGATCTCCGCCATGGCACAACCCAAGGGGGGGCGCCAACCCAGACAGGAAGACCACGTCAGTGACTCAACCCACTCAAGTGACACACCCCTCCCAGGGACGGCATGGAAGAACACCAGTAAGCCAGTGACTCAGCCCCAGTAATAGGGGTAGAGGCAGAGAATCCTAGTGAAGAGAGGGGAAACCGGCCAGGCAGAGACAGCAAGGGCGGTTCGTTGCTCCAGCCTTTCCATTCACCTTCACACCCCTGGGCTAGACTACACTTAATCATAGGACCTACTGAAGAGATGTGTCTTCAGTAAAGACTTAAAGGTTGAGACTGAGTCTGCGTCTCTCATGGGTAGGCAGACTATTCCATAAAAATGGAGCTCTATAGGAGAAAGTCCTGCCTCCAGCTGCTTGCTTAGAAATTCTAGGAACAATTAGGAGGCCCGCGTCTTGTGACCGTAGCGTACGTGTAGGTATGTACGGCAGGACCAAATCGGAAAGATGGGTAGGAGCAAGCCCATGTAATGCTTTGTAGGTTAGCATTAAAACCTTGAAATCAGCCCTTGCCTTAACAGGAAGCCAGTGTAGGGAGGCTAGCACTGGAGTAATATGATCACATTTTTTGGTTCTAGTCAGGATTCTAGCAGCCGTATTTAGCACTAACTGAAGTTTATTTAGTGCTTTATCCGGGTAGCCGGAAGGTAGAGCATTGCAGTAGTCCAACCTAGAAGTAACAAAGGCATGGATTAATTTTTCTGCGTCATTTTTGGACAGAAAGTTTCTGATTTTTGCAATGTTATGTAGATGGACAAAAGCTGTCCTTGAAACAGTCTTGATATGTTCTTCGAAAGAGAGATCAGGGTCCAGAGTAACGCCGAGGTCCTTCACAGTTTTATTTGAGACGACTGTACAACCATCCAGATTAATTGTCCGATTCAACAGAAGATCTCTTTGTTTCTTGGGACCTAGAAAAGCATCTCTGTTTTGTCCGAGTTTAAAAGTAGAAAGTTTGCAGCCATCCACTTCCTTATGTCTGAGACACAGGCTTCTACCGAGGGCAATTTTGGGTCTTCACCATGTTTCATTGAAATGTACAGCTGTGTGTCATCCGCATAGCAGTGAAATTTAACATTATGTTTTCGAATGACATCCCCAAGAGGTAAAATATATAGTGAAAACAATAGTGGTCCTAAAACGGAACCTTGAGGAACACCGAAATTTACAGTTGATTTGTCAGAGGACAAACCATTCACAGAGACAAACTGATATCTTTCCGACAGATAAGATCTAAATCAGGCCAGAACTTGTCCATGTAGACCAATTTGGGTTGCCAATCTCTCCAAAAGAATGTGGTGATCGATGGTATCAAAAGCAGCACTAAGATCTAGGAGCACGAGGACTGATGCAGAGCCTCGGTCTGACGTCATTAAAAGGTCATTTACCACCTTCACAAGTGCAGTCTCAGTGCTATGATGGGGTCTAAAACCAGACTGAAGCGTTTCGTATACATTGTTTGTCTTCAGGAAGGCAGTGAGTTGCTGCGCAACAACTTTTTCTAAAATTTTTGAGAGGAATGGAAGATTCGATATAGGCCGATAGTTTTTAATAATTTCTGGGTCAAGATTCGGCTTTTTCAAGAGAGGCTTTATTACTGCCACTTTTAGTGAGCTTGGTACACATCCGGTGGATAGAGAGCCGTTTATTATGTTCAACATAGGAGGACCAAGCACAGGAAGCAGCTCTTTCAGTAGTTTAGTTGGAATAGGGTCCAGTATGCAGCTTGAGGGTTTGGAGGCCATGATTATTTTCATCATTATGTCAAGAGATATAGTACTAAAACACTTTAGTATCTCCCTTGATCCTAGGTCCTGGCAGAGTTGTGCAGACTCAGGACAATGGAGCCCTGGAGGAATACCCAGATTTAAAGAGGAGTCCGTAATTTGCTTTCTAATGATCATGATCTTTTCCTCAAAGAAGTTCATAAATTTATTACTGCTGAAGTGAAAGCCATCCTCCATTTGCGAATGCTGCTTTTTAGTTAGCTTTGCGACAGTGTCAAAAAGAAATTTCGGATTGTTCTTATTTTCCTCAATTAAGTTGGAAAAATAGGATGATCGTGCAGCAGTGAGGGCTCTTCGATACTGCACGGTACTGTCTTTCCAAGCTAGTCGGAAGACTTCCAGTTTAGTGTGGCGCCATTTCCGTTCCAATTTTCTGGAAGCTTGCTTCAGAGCTCGTGTATTTTCTGTATACCAGGGAGCTAGTTTCTTATGACAGATGTTTTTAATTTTTAGGGGTGCAACTGCATCTAGGGTATTGCGCAAGGTTAAATTGAGTTCCTCGGTTAGGTGGTTAACTGATTTTTGTCCTCTGACGTCCTCGGGTAGGCAGAGGGAGTCTGGAAGGCCATCAAGGAATCTTTGGGTTGTCTGAGAATTTATAGCACGACTTTTAATGCTCCTTGGTTGGGGTCTGAGCAGATTATTTGTTGCGATTGCAAACGTAATAAAATGGTAGTCCCATAGTCCAGGATTATGAGGAAAAACATTAAGATCCACAACATGTATTCCATGGGACAAAACTATGTCCAGAGTATGACTGTGGCAGTGAGTAGGTCCAGAGACATGTTGGACAAAACCCACTGAGTCGATGATGGCTCCGAAAGCCTTTTGGAGTGGGTCTGTGGACTTTTCCATGTGAATGTTAAAGTCACCAAAAATTAGAATATTATCTGCGATGACTACAAGGTCCGATAGGAATTCAGGGAACTCAGTGAGGAAAGCTGCATATGGCCCAGGAGGCCTGTAAACAGTAGCTATAATAAGTGATTGAGTAGGCTGCATAGATTTCATGACTAGAAGCTCAAAAGACGAAAACGTCGTTGTTGTTTGTTTTTTTGTAAATTGAAATTTGCTATCATAAATGTTAGCAACACCTCCGCCTTTGCGGGATGCGCGGGGGATATGGTCACTAGTGTAACCAGGAGGTGAGGCCTCATTTAACACAGTAAATTCATCAGGCTTAAGCCATGTTTCAGTCAGGCCAATCACATCAAGATTATGATCAGTGATTAGTTCATTGACTATAACTGCCTTGGAAGTGAGGGATCTAACATTAAGTAACCCAATTTTGAGATGTGAGGTATCACGATCTCTTTCAATAATGACAGGAATGGAGGAGGTCTTTATTCTAGTGAGATTGCTAAGGCGAACACCGCCATGTTTAGTTTTGCCCAACCTAGATCGAGGCACAGACACATTCTCAATGGGGATAGCTGAGCTGACTACACTGACTGTGCTAGTGGCAGACTCCACTAAGCTGGCAGGCTGGCTAACAGCCTGCTGCCTGGCCTGCACCCTATCTCATTGTGGAGCTAGAGGAGTTAGAGCCCTGTCTATGTTCGTAGATAAGATGAGAGCACCCCTCCAGCTAGGATGGAGTCCGTCACTCCTCAACAGGCCAGGCTTGGTCCTGATTGTGTCTGAGTCCCAGAAAGAGGGCCAATTATCTACAAATTCTTTATTTTGGGAGGGGTAGAAAACAGTTTTCAACCAGCGATTGAGTTGTGAGACTCTGCTGTAGAGCTCATCACTCCCCTTAACTGGGAGGGGGCCAGAGACAATTACTCGATGCCGACACATCTTTCGAGCTGATTTACACGCTGAAGCTATGTTGCGCTTGGTGACCTCTGACTGTTTCATCCTAAAATCGTTGGTGCCGACGTGGATAACAATATCCCTATACTCTCTACACTCGCCAGTTTTAGCTTTAGCCAGCACCGTCTTTAGATTAGCCTTAACGTCGGTAGCCCTGCCCCTTGGTAAACAGTGTATGATCGCTGGAGGATTCGTTTTAAGTCTAATACTGCGGGTAATGGAGTCGCCAATGACTAGGGTTTTCAATTTGTCAGAGCTAATGGTGGGAGGCTTCGGCGTCTCAGACCCCATAACGGGAGGAGCAGAGACCAGAGAAGTTTCGGCCTCCGACTCTGACTCGCTTAACGGGGAAAATCGATTGAAAGTTTCTGTCGGCTGAATAAGCGACACCGGTTGAGCATTCCTACAGCATTTACCTGTCAGTTTGTCAGGGAGTCACCTTCTCCTCCCCCTCCTCCTCCTCCTCCTCCTCCTCCTCCTCCTCTTCCTCCTTCTCCTCAGGTACATGTCAGGGAGTCACCTCCTCCTCTCCCTCCTCCTCCTCCTCCTCCTCCTCCTCAGGTACATGTCAGGGAGTCACCTCCTCCTCCTCCTCCTCCTCCTCCTCAGGTACATGTCAGTTTGTCAGGGAGTCACCTCCTCCTCCTCCTCTTCCTCTCCCTCCTCCTCCTCCTCCTCCTCCTCCTCCTCCTCAGGTACATGTCAGGGAGTCACCTCCTCCTCCTCCTCCCCCTCCTCCTCCTCTTCCTCCTCCTCTTCAGGTACATGTCAGGGAGTCACCTCCTCCTCCTCCTCCCCCTCCTCCTCCTCCTCTTCCTCCTCCTCCTCAGGTACATGTCAGGGAGTCACCTCCTCCTCCTCCTCCTCCTCAGGTACATGTCAGTTTGTCAGGGAGTCACCTCCTCCTCTCCTCCTCCTCCTCTTCCTCCTCCTCCTCCTCCTCATCTTCCTCCTCTTCCTCCTCCCCCTCCTACTCCTTTCCCTCCTCCTCAGGTACATGTCAGGGAGTCACCTCCTCCTCCTCTCCCTCCTCCTCTTCCTCCTCCTCCTCCTCCTCCTCTCCCTCCTCCTCCTCCTCCTCTTCCTCCTCTTCCTCCTCCTCCTCCTCCTCCTCCTCTCCCCCCTGCTCCTCCCCCTCCTCCTCTTCCTCCTCTTCCTCCTCCTCCTCCTCCTCCTCTCCCCCCTGCTCCTCCCCCTCCTCCTCTTCCTCCTCTTCCTCCTCCTCCTCCTCCTCTTCCTCCTCTTCCTCCTCCCCCTCCTCCTCCTCCTCCTCTCCCTCCTGCTCCTCCTCCTCAGGTACATGTCAGGGAGTCTCCTCCTCCTCCTGTGACAATCTTTTCAGCCACAAGATAGTGGTTGGCTTATCTGGATATGCTTGACTCTTGACAGATATAGGGACTCATTTTGTGTGCAGGTGCTGTTTATATTTAGGTGCAGAAACTCTACAATAGTTTAAGCCAATATATTCTATATATTTTTGTATTAATTAAACTTGTATTTTTTTCATGGGAACACACTGAGACCAGGATCTCATTTACAATGGTACCCTGAGGACGTCGATACAACACATTCAAAATAATCAATACAAATACAATCAACTACAAATGACAATGAACACCACAGCTTCAAATACAGTTAATTACATTCAATCCAAACAGTTGCATTTCTCCTAAAATTCATTCAACATTAGTCCTAAACTGACCTAGAGGCACCATAGAGTCATGATGAAGGATATTAGTCCTAAACTGACCTAAAATGGGGGCCAGTAAAACTGAAAGCGGATTTACCTACATCGGTACGTACTAGTGGAACTTGGAGATTTAATCGTCCCTGGGAACGGGTTTGGTGTCTCTCTCATATTTTATCATTTGAACATTGAAGTGACGTAGGTGGGAAGCTTGTGTAGTTTGTTAGTTAGTTAGTTTAGTTTTACCTTTGTAAACTAAAATAGAGTAATGAGGTGTTCTACCTGACTTGAATGAGGACCGGCCAATCTATTGATTCTGGATGAGGATCTGATTTGATTAGGATCCCCATTATCCGACGCTAATGGTGACAAGCTAGTCTTACTGGGGTTTGACACATAACGGAAAATATATTACAGACAAAAAACTGACTTTACTCTCACCTGTGGTACAGCAGACTGGTAGACGACATCCAGAGGTTAAAGAGTAGTGGCTGCTGCATTCTGGTAAATTGTGTCACCGTAGTCAAGACCTGGCAGGAAGAGGTATGATCTTCAATGAGCTTACAAAACATTATGAACACAAGTTCTTTCCATGACGTATACTGACCAGGTGAATCCAGGTGAAAGCTATGATCCCTTATTGATGTCACTTGTTAAATCCACTTCAATCAGTGTAGATGAAGGGGAGGAGACTGGTTAACCTCTCTGGCGCATGTGGGACGAACTCGTCCCACCTACGTAACAGCCACTGAAATCCAGTGGCGCGATTTTTGAATCGTTAGAAATACTATTACTTCAATTTCTCAAACATATGACTATTTTACAGCTATTTAAAGACAAGACTCTCCTTTATCTAACCACACTGTCCGATTTCAAAAAGGCTTTACAACGAAAGCAAAACATTAGATTATGTCAGCAGAGTGCCCAGCCAGAAATAATCAGACACCCATTTTTCAAGCTAGCATATCATGTCACATAAACCCAAACCACAGCTAAATGCAGCACTAACCTTTTATGATCTTCATCAGATGACACACCTAGGACATTGTGTTATACAATACATGCATGTCTGTTCAATCAAGTTCATATTTATATCAAAAAACAGCTTTTTACATTAGCATGTGACGTTCAGAAAAAGCATAACCCCCGCAAACTTCCGGGGAATTTACTAACAGTTTGCTAAATTACTCACGATAAACGTTCACAAAAAGCATAACAATTATTTTAAGAATTATAGATACATTACTCCTCTATGCACTCGATATGTCCGATTTTAAAATAGCTTTTCGGATGAAGCACATTTTGCAATAATCTAAGTACATAGCCCGGCATCACAGGGCTAGCTATTTAGACACCCACCCAGGTCAGCCTCCACCAAAATCACATTTCCTAAAAGAAAAATGTTCTTACCTTGCTTGTTCTTCGTCAGAATACACTGCCAGGACTTCTACTTCAATAACAAATGTTGGTTTGGTCCCAAATAATCCATCGTTATATCCAAACAGCGACGTTTTGTTCGTGAGTTCTAGACACTATCAGAATGCTACATCACGGTCTCGCGCATGGCGCATTGGCGTGACAAAAAATGTCTAAATATTCCATTACCGTACTTCGAAGCATGTCAACCGCTGTTTAAAACCAATTTTTATGCCATTTATCTCGTAGAAAAGCGATAATATTCCGACCGGGAATATGCAATGAGCCTAAACAGCCGAATTAAATTTCTCCTCAGGAGCGAATCGTGCACGCGCCTCATTCAAAGGTCCTCTGATCCGCCACTTACCAAAGGCGATAATGCGTTTCAGCCTGAGGCTGCCTCGTCAACCTTCAGGTATTTCCCGGGTTCTGAGAGCCTATCGGAGCCCTGGGAATTGTCACGTTACAGCTAAGATCCTTACTTTTCAATAAACAGATGCAAGACGCACGACTCGTCAGACAGGGTACTTCCTGCATGAAACCTTGTCAGGTTTTTGCCTGCCATAGGAGTTCTGTTATACTCACAGACACCATTCAAACAGTTTTAGAAAATTCAGAGTGTTTTCTATCCAAACCTGAACAATAATATGCATATTCTAGCTTCTGTGTTGGTGTAGGAGGCAGTTAAAAATAGGCACATATTTTTTCCAAAATTCTCAATACTGCCCCCTAGCCCAAACAGGTTAAAGAAGGATTTGCACAATTTCTCTAAATGTATTATCCATTACTAAAGAGCAGTATGGATATATTTAGGTCTTTTTTTAGGCTATTTGTCCATTAGGCCTATGTTATGTCCACATCAGGCATAGAAAATTCTAAATGGACTAAATGTTAACTTGTCAATGTTTAAAAAAAGAAAATTCTGCACTTTTTGCTGAGCGCAAACTTGAACGTTGTGAAAATTACGTGCAACTTCCACTGCGCGTTTACTGAGGCTGTACCTTCTTTAAGTTACAGTTTTAACAGTGGCCAAGTAGGCTATTGTGTCTAGTTGATCATAATGTTGGCCTACCAGAGTGGCTTACCATCAAAAACAATGCAGAAAATGCATCCCATAATATTTTAACATGGAAATAGCTGTTCTATCATTTAGCCTACAGTATCAGCCAATGTGTGGTGTTCAATGTAGGCTTTTTTTAAGAAAGAAATGCAGGGCTTGACATTAATCTGTTGATCCACTTGTCCTTCAAACAAAGAGGTGACTCACATTGTTGTTGTTTGATGCAAGAAACCACTTTACAAAATAAAATGAATTATTATTCTCATACCATTATTACAGAGAATCAGAAAATTATGCTTCCCTCTGCCTATTGGCTACTTAGTTTATTCAAGCCTGTCTCAAAATACAACACTGCCCCTTTAAGACAAAAAAATGATCTCTTTACCTGACTCGCTCTTCAAAAAAGAAACACGTTTTGTGCTTTTGTAGGAGCCAATCACTCCCCTATCGCTGACTACGAATGATCTATAACTGGGCTAATAACTCACTAACTAGCAAAGGATATGAACAAAACATGCACACGTGGCTACATGCAGCTCTCGCTTTGATCTCAAAACAAGTGCATCTACTCATGACCGCTCATGCTGTAAACACAGTCCAGTTCAAAGTGAATGGCACAGATCCATATATGGCAATGGTCTATTTGCATATAGGTATACTGCAGCTCTGATTGATTATGCGTGTCAATGCAATAGAATCCGACTCCAATGTGTTCTGCCTACAACAAAATATATTGCATAGTTCATTTTGTTTCTGTATTTTGCATGGAAAGTGGCTAATATTACATTGATTTGATCACAATTGCCACAGTAAAGGGAAACATTGAACCTGTTTATTTTTTAGTTTATTTATTTTATTTTTACAGGGACAGTGCACATTAATCAACGTTTCAGTAAAAAGTGCCGGTTTTAGCCAGCCGGCTAATTTTCAACCGCAGTCCCTGGGCAGGTTATTAAAAACAATTACAATATTGACAATCAATGAGCAGTGAGCACACGCAGAGTAACATAGGACAAGCAAGACATAGCATAAAGACAGAGCAACATAGGACAAGCAAGATGTAGCATACAGACAGAGCAACATAGAACAAAAAGCAACAAGACAAAATCCATAAAAACAACAAAGTGTTTCCACAGTGATCCCTGTTAGGGATCCCTTCACCCCCATTCCCGCTCGAATCCCGGTAACGGGATTTATTTGACAACATCCAGTGAAATTGCAGCGCGCCAAATTCAAAAAACAGAAATACTCATAATAAGAATTCACAAAACATACATGTAATACATCAAAATAAAGCTTAACTTCTTGTTAATCCAGCCGCAGTGTCAGATTTCAAAAAGGCTTTACGGCAAAAGCAGACCATGCGATTATCTGAGGGCAGCACCCCGCATACAAACACATGAAAATCATATTTCAACCAGTCAGGTGCGACACAAAAGTCAGAAATAACGATATAATTCATGCTTTACCTTTGAAGATCCTCTGTTGGCACTCCAAAATGTCCCAGATACATCACAAATGGTCCTTTTGTTCAATAAATTCATTCTTTATATCCCCAAAATGTCCATTTATTTGGCGCGTTTGATTCAGAAAATACACCGGTTCCAACTCGCCCAACATGACTACAAAGTATCTAATGAGTTACCTGGAAACTTGGTCCAAACATTTCAAACAACTTTCCTAAACCAACCTCAGGTACCCTAAAACGTAAATAATCGATCAAATTTAAGACAGGATATACTGTGTTCAATACCGGACGAAAACAAAGTGAAGCGCATTCCAGGTCGCACGCACCAAAAGACTTGAGTCCATCTGAGTGACACATGGAAAGAACAGGACTACATCATCCTTTCTCAAAAGAAAAACATCAACCAATTTCTAAAGACTGTTGACATCTAGTGGAAGCCATAGGAACTGCAAGCAGATTCCTATTAAAAAGGGCTTACAATAGAAAACTAATGGAAAACATTGACCTCAAAAAAAAATTCCCCTGGATGGATTGTGCTTGGGATTTCACCTGCCAAATCAGTTCTGTTATACTCACAGACATTATTCAAACAGTTTGAGAAACTTCAGAGTGTTTTCTATCCAAATCTACCAATTATATGCATATCCTAGCTTCTGGGCCTGAGTAGCAGGCGGTTTACTTTGGGCACGCTTTTCATCCGGACGTGAAAATACTGCCGCCTAGCCCAAAGAGGTTTTAACAGGGAAAACTCTAGAACTGTAGTTACCAACTTGTTTTGAGTCAAGATCACTTTGAGTCAAAATATAAGCAGAGATCTACCGCTCAGATTTGTTTTAACATGACTTAGAAAACGTAAGCCTTTGCAACATTAACCAATTAAAAACAGTACTGTAGCAATGAGCTTTGTGCAGTAAGTTATAGGCCCATTACATTATCACTGCATACTGGCTTTGCTTGAATTGCCCTGGCAATGCATTGTTGTTCCGGACCATTTTTTAAAATTATATTTCAAAATTTGAGGTAGGCTATATAATCACACGGGTAATAGACCCACTGTTGTATTACTTGTGAGGCACAGCTTAGTGAGCATACATTTAAATTATTACTTTTTTTTTTTTTTACTGGGCTGATGGTGCCTGCATCTGATGGTCAGCCTTACCAGAGGGGGAGAGCAGCAGACTGAGGGTCCGTCTCTCAACATCCCTCCACTCTGCCTTTCCACTGACCATTTAAATAATTACTTTCCATCTCTCAACATCCCTCCACTCTGCCTTTCCACTGACCAAAAAAGGAACACAGTCTTCCAGCTGATGACGAAACTCGAGTCGTAACGCCTCATGCACAAATTCATGTTGTTACTCCTATGAATTTTCCTCGATATCAAAAAAGACCCGAGCCGTAAGCCTATAGAAACACTTTCCCACTCACTCATTCATTCATTAGTGCTGCAGTGCTTGTTGTAGCGCTGAGTGGAAATAGGAAGAACGCACATTTTATAGGTTTATAAAAGTGTTGAATACAAACTGTTGACAGTGCTGAGTAAGAACTGAAACATGAAGTCACTCATTAAAACAGCAGCTCTTTGCTGTATTCGTTGACAGTCTCTCTCTAGTCGTGGTTTTAAACGTTTTGAAATGTCACGGCAGCTCTTTGCTGTATTCGTTGACAGTCTCTCTCTAGTCGTGGTTTTAAACGTTTTGAAATCTCACAGTATAAACTTTGCTATAGCTTTCATTATGGCTGCTACGTTACTGCAGACACAGTCATCTGAGCCATCTGATTGGCCAGCGGTAGACTTATAGTGCACTTGACTTGCTCTCTGGGCCGGGAAGGCAGAGTTTGTACCTTCAGACACATGAAATGGTTCAAAATGGCAACAGTTCGCCTACCTGGCATGCAGCTGAATTGGGTGCCCGACCGCCAACAGCCCGAGATGTTACGTCCAAATGGTACACGTTAGTCTGGAACGTACAAAATCAGGATGTTATGTCCGTTTGCCACATATTATCATAGGAAGTCAGGTTGCAAAACCAAAAGTCAGTGAACCATGTCCAAATGGCCAATATAATGTCTAAATGTCCAAACAAAAAATACACACAATCTAGTAAAGGAATGGAATAAGAATATATAAGTATAAAATGTATGGATGAGCAGCGACAGATCGGCTAAGATGCAATAGATAGTAAAGAATAGAGAGTGAAGGATACAGGATACAGTAAATACATATGAGATGAGTAATGCGACACATGTAAACATTATTAAAGTGGCATTATTAAAGTGACTAGTGTTACATTTATTAAAGTGGCCAATGATATTAAGTCTGTAGCTAGGCAGCCGCCTATGGCTGTTTAACAGTCTGATGGCTTTGAGATAGAAGCTTTTATTTATTTTTTTATCTCTCTGTCCCAGCATTGATGCACCTGTACTGATCTCACCTTCTGGATGAAATCAGGGTGAACAGGTAGTGGCTCTAGTGGTTGTTGCCAGCCTGTGACATCGGGTGGTGTAGGTGTCCTGGAGGGCAGGTAGTTTGCCCCCGGTGATGCGTTGTGCAGACCTTACCTCCCTCTGGAGAGTCTTGCGGTTGTGGGCGGTGCAGTTGCCGTACCAGGCGGTGATACAGCCCAACAGGATGCTCTCGATTGTGCATCTGTAAGAGTATGTGAGGGTTTTCAGTGATAAGCCACATTTTTTCAGCCTCCTGAGGTTGAAGAGGCACTGTTGCACCTTCTTCACCACCTGTTGTGTCGTCTGCAAACTTGATGACTGAGTTGGAGGCGTGCTTGGCCAAGCAGTCGTGGGTGAACAGGGAGTACAGGAGGGAGCTGAGAATGCACCCTTGTGGGGCCCCAGTGTTGAGGATCAGTGGGGTGGAGATGTTGTTTCCTACCTTCACCACCTGGGGGCGGCCCGTCAGGAAGTCCAGGATCCAGTTGCACAGGGCGGGGTTCAGACCCAGGGCCTCAAGCTTAGTGATGAGTTTGGAGGGTACCATGATGTTGAATGCTGAGCTATAGTCAGTGAACAGTATTCTTATATAGGTATTCCTCTTGTCCAGATGGGATAGGGCAGTGTTCAGTGTGATGGCGATTGGATCGTCTGTGGACCTATTCGGGGTGGTAAGCAAATTAAAGTGGGTCTAGGGTGTCAGGTAAGGTAGACGTGATATGATCCTTGACTAGTCTCTCAAAGCACTTCATGATGACAGAAGTGAGTGCTACGGGGCGATAGTCATTTAGTTCAGTTACCTTCGCTTTCTTGGATACAGGAACAATGGTGGACACCTTGAAGCAAGTAGGGACAGCAGACTGGGATAGGGATTGATTGAAAGCGCGCAAAGAAGTTCTTTAATTTGTCTGGAAGCAAGACGTCGATGTCCGCGATGGTGTTGGTTTTCTTTATGTAATCCGTGATTGTCTGTAGACCCTGCCGCATACGTCTCCTGTCTGAGCCGTTGAATTGCGACTCCACTTTGTCTCTGTACTGATGTTTTGCCTGTTTCATTGCCTTACAGAGGGAATAACTACTACTATTCGGTTGTTGTTTCCAGTCGCCTTGCCATGATTAAATGTGGTGGTACGTGCTTTCTGTTTTGAAACCCATTAAAAACCTGTGGTTTGAATTGAAAAGGTCAGTCCTTAAGCACAGACAAAGGATATCAAGGATCTGGAAGGAGTCTGTATGAAGGAATGGTCTAAGATCCCTCCCAAGGTGTTCTGTATGGAGGAATGGTCTGAGATCCCTCCCAAGGTGTTCTGTATGGAGGAATGGTCTGAGATCCCTCCCAAGGTGTTCTGTATGGAGGAATGGTCTGAGATCCCTCCCAAGGTGTTCTGTATGGAGGAATGGTCTGAGATCCCTCCCAAGGTGTTCTGTATGGAGGAAGGGTCTGAGATCCCTCCCAAGGTGTTCTGTATGGAGGACTGGTCTAAGATCCCTCCCAAGGTGTTCTGTATGGAGGACTGGTCTAAGATCCCTCCCAAGGTGTTCTGTATGGAGGAATGGTCTAAGATCCCTCCCAATGTTCTCCAACTCATAAAACATTTTATGAAAAGGCTCAGTGCCGTTATCCTCAAGGTGAGGTATTGAAAGGTATTGAAAAGAGGTGTCAATCATTTTGATTACTTGTTATACAAAATCTCTTTATAATGCATTTGCATTGGTATAATATAATATAATTTCCATGTTTTGGAGCAATATTGCTCACTATTTGAATGATTTATTTTGTCAATAATTATGGACCCCACTGTATACATTAACACATGTCTCTCTGTGTCTTTGTGTGTCTCTCTTTCTCTCTCTGTGTGTGTCTCTCTTTCTCTCTCTGTTTCTCTCTCTGTGTCTCTCTCTCTGTCTCTCTCTGTGTCTCTCCCTCTCTCTTTCTGCCTCTCTCTCTCTCTCTCTCTGTCTCTCTCTCTGTCTCTGTGTCTCTCTCTGTGTCTCTCTGTCTCTCTCTCTCCCTCTCTTTCTGCCTCTCTCTCTCTCTCTGACTCTCTCTGTGTCTCTCTCTCTGTCTCTCTCTCTCTGTCTCTCTCTGTCTCTCTCTCTCTCTCTGTCTCTCTCTGTGTCTCTCTCTCTCTCTGTCTCTCTCTCTGTCTCTCTCTCTCTCTCTCTCTGTCTCCTCTCTCTCTGTCTCTCTCTCTCTGTCTCTCTCTCTCCTCTCTGTCTCTCTCTCTCTGTCTCTCTCTCTCTGTCTCTCTCTCTGTCTCTCTCTCCTGTCTCTCTCTGTGTTTTTCTCTGTCTCTCTCTGTGTCTCTCTCTCCTGTCTTCTCTCTCTGTGCCTCCTCTCTCTCTGTGTCTCCTCTCTTCTCTCTCTGTCTCTCTCTCTCTCTGTCTCTCTCTCTGTCTCTCTCTGTTTCTCTCTCTCTGTCTCTCTCTGTGTCTCTCTCTGTTTCTCTCTCTCTCTGTCTGTCTCTCTCTGTGTCTCTCTCTCTGTCTCTCTCTGTCTCTCTCTGTCTCTCTCTCTCTCTCTGTCTCTCTCTCTCTGCTCTCTCTCTGTTCTCTATCTGCTCTCTCTCTGACTCTCTCTCTCTCTCTCTCATCTCTCTGTCTCTCTATCTCTCTGTCTCTCTCTCTCATCTCTGTCTCTCTCTCTCTCTGTCTCTCTCTCTCTGTCTCTCTCTCTCTGTCTCTCTCTCTACTGTCTCTCTCTTTCTGTCTCTCTCTGTCTCTCTCTGTCTCTCTCTCTCTGTCTCTCTCTCTGTCTCTCTCTGTGTCTCTCGGTGTCTCTCTGTGTCTCTCTCTGTTTCTCTCTCTCTGTGTCTCTCTGTCTCTCTCTCTCTGTCTCTCTCTCTCTATCTCTCTGTTTCTCTCTCTGTGTCTCTCTCTGTGTCTCTCTCTGTCTCTCTCTCTCTCTGTCTCTCTCTCTCTGTGTGTCTCTCTCTCTCTGTCTCTCTCTCTCTGTCTCTCTCTCTCTGTCTCTCTCTGTCTCTCTCTCTCTGTCTCTCTCTCTGTGTCAGGCCTGAACCAGGTGGTCAGTGAACAGGCTGTTGAAGGAGCCTCTCCTCTAGACAACATGATTCACAGACTTCAGCAGGAGCAGGACCAGAGACTGTCTACCGACACACACAACAGAGGTAAACACACACAGACGCACAAACACACCAGGGCTAGCCTAAGACAGTTCATTATTTGAGTCAAGCCTTTACACCCAGTTGCTTCTACACAGGACTATAATTGGATACCTTTTGGTGCTAACCGTACCCCCCCCCCCCTCCAGAGGTTCACTCCCCCCCCAACGTGGGTCTGCGTCGCAGCGGTCAAATCGAGGGGGTGAGACAGATGCACAGCAACGCCCCCCGGAGCCAGATGGCCACAGAGACAGACCTGGTAGCATGGAGCAGGAGGGTCCTGGTCCCTGAGCTGGGGAACGCTGAGCTCAGGTAACTAAACACAATACAGACCTGGTAGCATGGAGCAGGAGGGTCCTGGTCCCTGAGCTGGGGAACGCTGAGCTCAGGTAGCTAAACACGGCCTCCCGAGAGGCGCAGTGGTCTAAGGTACTGCATCGCAGGGCTAGCTGTGCCACCAGAGATTCTGGGGTCGAGTCCAGGCTCTGTCGCAGCCGGGCCGCGAACGGGAGACTCACGGGGCGGCGCAGCGTCGTCCGGGTTAGGGGAGGGTTTGTCCGGCAGGGATGTTCTTGTCCCATCGCGCACCAGCGATGGCCGGGCGCAGTGCACGCTGACACGGTCGCCAGGTGTACGGTGTTTCCTCTGAGACGTTGGTGCGACTGGCTTCCCGGGTTACGTGGGGCGTTGTGTGAAGAAGCAGTGCGGCTTGGTTGGGGTTGTGTTTCGGAGGACGCATGGCTCTCGACCTTCGCCTCTCCAGAGTCCGTACGGGAGTTACAGCGATGAGACAAGACTGTAACTACCAATTGGAAACCACGAAATTGGGGAGAAAAAAGGGGTAAAACAAAATAAAGTAATAAAATCAAATCAAAAACACACCTAAACACACACAAAGAACTGGTCCTCAACAGTGTGATTTGTTTTGTGTGTGTGTATGTGTGTGCGTGTGTGTGTGTGTGTGTAGGAAACAGCTGGACTGGAGGGAGGCTAAAGGAGAGGAGGAGATCAGTGTCTACAGATCAGAGAGGAGACGACACACTGTCCACCTTCACAGAGAGAGCAAGGTATCACTCACTGTCCACCTTCACAGAGAGAGCAAGGTATCACTCACTGTCCACCTTCACAGAGAGAGCAAGGTATCACACTGTCCACCTTCACAGCGAGAGCAAGGTATCACACACTGTCCACCTTCACAGAGAGAGCAAGGTATCACACTGTCCACCTTCACAGAGAGAGCAAGGTATCACACACTGTCCACCTTCACAGAGAGAGCAAGGTATCACTCACTGTCCACCTACACAGAGAGAGCAAGGTATCACTCACTGTCCACCTTCACAGAGATAGCAAGGTATCACTCACTTTCCACCTTCACAGAGAGAGCAAATTAACACACACACCTCTCAAGCAAGATACATAAAGTTCCTATTTTCTCTTTGTCTTTTGTCAGGTTTCCTCTCCAGACTGTGTAGGGGTGGAGGAGGGGAGGAGGAGTCATGGTAACCATGGCTACCAGACGCGTGCGGCTGTGGAGGAGACGAGTCGTCACAGCGCTGAGATTGCTGATGATGACGACAACAACAGCATCTCAGAGGTACGGTCTGTTGTTGTGAACCTAGAGGCCTGTTGTTGTGAACCTAGAGGCCTGTTGTTGTGAACCTAGAGGTCTGTTGTTGTGAACCTAGAGGCCTGTTGTTGTGAACCTAGAGGCCTGTTGTTGTGAACCTAGAGGTCTGTTGTTGTGAACCTAGAGGCCTGTTGTTGTGAACCTAGAGGCCTGTTGTTGTGAACCTAGAGGTCTAGAGGTCTGTTGTTGTGAACCTAGAGGTCTAGAGGCCTGTTGTTGTGAACCTAGAGGCCTGTTGTTGTGAACCTAGAGGTCTGTTGTTGTGAACCTAGAGGCCTGTTGTTGTGAACCTAGAGGTCTGTTGTTGTGAACCTAGAGGCCTGTTGTTGTGAACCTAGAGGCCTGTTGTTGTGAACCTAGAGGCCTAGAGGTCTGTTGTTGTGAACCTAGAGGTCTGTTGTTGTGAACCTAGAGGCCTAGAGGTCTGTTGTTGTGAACCTAGAGGTCTGTTGTTGTGAACCTAGAGGTCTGTTGTTGTGAACTGTTGTTGTGAACCTAGAGGCCTGTTGTTGTGAACCTAGAGGCCTGTTGTTGTGAACCTAGAGGCCTGTTGTTGTGAACCTAGAGGCCTGTTGTTGTGAACCTAGAGGCCTGTTGTTGTGAACCTAGAGGTCTGTTGTTGTGAACCTAGAGGCCTGTTGTTGTGAACCTAGAGGTCTGTTGTTGTGAACCGAGAGGCCTGTTGTTGTGAACCTAGAGGTCTGTTGTTGTGAACCTAGAGGTCTGTTGTTGTGAACCTAGAGGCCTGTTGTTGTGAACCTAGAGGTCTGTTGTTGTGAACCGAGAGGACTGTTGTTATGAACCTAGAGGTCTGTTAAGATTATGATCTTTTCTGTTCCAGCTTTAAATGAAGAGCAGCTTATAAAGGCTTCGTAAAGCCTTCATAAAGTCTTCATGAACACTACACATGTTACAATTCATCTATAACCGTATATCATGCTTTATAAAGGGTTGATAAATGTGGCATAACTGTGTGACATAACCCACTGTGTTGAGTATGATATAAGCATGTGCTTTATAAAGGGTGGCATAAGCACTGCTTAATAAAGGCCTTATAAGTCATATTAAATTGAGGCTTCACAAAGCATTTATAACCCTGTCATACATCTTGGAGGAGCATTGCAACAAAGGATAGAGGGCTCGATTCCCGGGAAGAAATGAATTCACGCATGAATGCATTCGCTTCGTAGGTATTATATGACTCTAAAACGTTTCTAGGATGGCCCAGCTTCTTTCCCTCTTGGGTGCATAGACAATATTGGACCTGACTTCAACTTCTCCCACAATGCTGTGCTGCAGGATGACAACACTTTAGTCGGACCTTTTTCAATCTTTTTAAACATTTTCAATCTGTTCAGACCTTTTCAATCTCTTCAGACCTTTTCAATCTGTTTAGACCTTTTCAATCTTTTTAAACCTTTTCAATCTGTTTTCAATCTCTTCAGACCTTTTCAATCTGTTCAGACATTTTCAATCTTTTTAAACCTTTTCAATCTGTTTTCAATCTGTTCAGACCTTTTCAATCTGTTCCCTACTTCTTTTTTTCCCCCCAAATTCCATTCTCCTCAGGGTTTTTCCCCAGTTTTTTTTCCAAATTTTCCCCAAATCAATTGGACACACCTGTCTATATATGACCCCACAATTGACAGTGCATGTCAGAGCAAAAACCAAGCCATGATGTCGAATGAATTGTCCGTAGAGCTCCAAGACAGGATTGTGTCGAGGCACAGATCTTGGGAAGGGTACCAAAACATTTCTGCAGCATTGAAAGGTCCCCAAGAACATAGTGGCCTCCATTTTTCTTAAATGGAAGAAGTTTGGAACCTCCAAGACTCTTGCTAGAGCTGGCCGCCACGCCAAACTGAGCAATCGGGGGAGAAGGACCTTGGTCAGGGAGGTGACCAAGAACCCGATGGTCACTCTGACAGAGCTCTAGAGTACCTCTGTGGAGATGGGAGAACTTTCCAGAAGGACAATATTCTCTGCAGCACTCCACAAATCAGGCCTTTATGGTAGAGGCCACACTTCAGATGGAAGCCACTCCTCAGTAAAAGGCAGCCCACTTGGAGTTTACCAAAAAGCACCTAAAGACTCTCAGACCATGAGAAACAAGATTCTCTGGTCTGATGAAACCAAGATTTAACTCTTTGACCTGAATGCCAAGCGTCACGTCTGGAGGAAACCTGGCACCATCCCTACGGTGAAGCATGGTGGTGGCAGCATCATGCTGTGGGGATGTTTTTCAGTGGCACGGACTGGGAGACTAGTCAGGATCAAGGCAAAGATGAACAGAGCAAAGTACAGAGAGATCCTTGATGAAAACCTGCTCCAGAGTGCTCAGGACCTCAGACTGGGGCGAAGGTTCACCTTCTAACAGGACAACGACCCTAAGCACACAGCCAAGACAACACAGGGGTGACTTCGGGACAAATCTGAATGTCGTTGAGTGACCCAGCCAGGGCCCGGACTTAAACCCGATCAATCATCTCTGCAGAGACCTGAAAATAGCTGTGCAGTGACGCTCCCCATCCAACCTGACAGAGCTTGAGAGGATCTGCAGAGAAGAATAGAAGACACTCCTCAAATACAGGTGTGCCAAGCTTGTAGCATCATACCCAAGAAGACTCAAGGCTGTAATCGCTGCCAAAGGTGCTTCCACAAAGTACAGAGTAAAAGGTCTGAATACTTTTGTAAATGTTATTGTATTTTTTTTTTTTACAAATATAAGGTGCAAAAAATTATGGGGTATTGTGTGTAGATTGATGAGGGAAAAAACGATTTAAAAGTTAAAGACCTGACTGGGTCCAGCACCGTGTCGTATGACTCATTATATTGTTCTGTTAAAGACCTGACTGGTTCCAGCACCGTGTGGTATGGATAGTTATATTGTTCTGTTAAAGACCTGACTGGGTCCAGCACCGTGTGGTATGACTCATTATATTGTTCTGTTAAAGACCTGACTGGTTCCAGCACCGTGTGGTATGACTCATTATATTGTTCTGTTAAAGACCTGACTGGGTCCAGCACCGTGTGGTATGACTCATTATATTGTTCTGTTAAAGACCTGACTGGGTCCAGCACCGTGAGGTATGGATAGTTATATTGTTCTGTTATAGACCTGACTGGGTCCAGCACCGTGTGGTATGACTCATTATATTGTTCTGTTAAAGACCTGACTGGGTCCAGCACCGTGTGGTATGGATAGTTATATTGTTCTGTTATAGACCTGACTGGGTCCAGCACCGTGAGGTATGGATAGTTATATTGTTCTGTTATAGACCTGACTGGGTCCAGCACCGTGTGGTATGGATAGTTATATTGTTCTGTTAAAGACCTGACTGGGTCCAGCACCGTGTGGTATGACTCATTATATTGTTCTGTTAAAGACCTGACTGGGTCCAGCACCGTGTGGTATGACTCATTATATTGTTCTGTTAAAGACCTGACTGGGTCCAGCACCGTGTGGTATGACTCATTATATTGTTCTGTTAAAGACCTGACTGGGTCCAGCACCGTGTGGTATGACTCATTATATTGTTCTGTTAAAGACCTGACTGGGTCCAGCACCGTGTGGTATGGATAGTTATATTGTTCTGTTAAAGACCTGACTGGGTCCAGCACCGTGTGGTATGACTCATTATATTGTTCTGTTAAAGACCTGACTGGGTCCAGCACCGTGAGGTATGGATAGTTATATTGTTCTGTTAAAGACCTGACTGGGTCCAGCACCGTGAGGTATGACTCATTATATTGTTCTGTTAAAGACCTGACTGGGTCCAGCACCGTGTGGTATGACTCATTATATTGTTCTGTTAAAGACCTGACTGGGTCCAGCACCGTGTGGTATGACTCATTATATTGTTCTGTTAAAGACCTGACTGGGTCCAGCACCGTGTGGTATGACTCATTATATTGTTCTGTTATAGACCTGACTGGGTCCAGCACCGTGTGGTATGACTCATTATATTGTTCTGTTAAAGACCTGACTGGGTCCAGCACCGTGTGGTATGACTCATTATATTGTTGTGTTTCTGTAGGTTGGGGGCTTTCATCAAGGTTAGTGTTTCTATAGGTTGGGGGCTTTCATCAAGGTTAGTGTTTCTATAGGTTGGGGGCTTTCATCAAGGTTAGGGGCTTTCATCAAGGTTAGTGTTTCTATAGGTTGGGGGCTTTCATCAAGGTGTTTCTGTAGGTTGGGGGCTTTCATCAAGGTTAGTGTTTCTTTAGGTTGGGGGCTTTCATCAAGGTGTTTCTGTAGGTTGGGGGCTTTCATCAAGGTCAGTGTTTCTGTAGGTTGGGGGGCTTTCATCAAGGTTAGTGTTTCTGTAGGTTGGGGGCTTTCATCAAGGTGTTTCTTTAGGTTGGGGGGCTTTCATCAAGGTGTTTCTTTAGGGTGGGGGCTTTCATCAAGGTGTTTCTTTAGATTGGGGGCTTTCATCAAGGTCAGTGTTTCTGTAGGTTGGGGGCTTTCATCAAGGTTAGTGTTTCTGTAGGTTGGGGGCTTTCATCAAGGTCAGTGTTTCTGTAGGTTGGGGGCTTTCATCAAGGTGTTTCTTTAGGGTGGGGGCTTTCATCAAGGTCAGTGTTTCTGTAGGTTGGGGGGCTTTCATCAAGGTTAGTGTTCCTGTAGCTTGGGGGCTTTTATCAAGGTGTTTCTTTAGGGTGGGGGCTTTCATCAAGGTTAGTGTTTCTGTAGGTTGGGGTGCTTTCATCAAGGTGTTTCTTTAGGGTGGGGGCTTTCATCAAGGTCAGTGTTTCTTTAGGTTGGGGGCTTTTATCAAGGTGTTTCTTTAGGTTGGGGGCTTTCATCAAGGTGTTTCTTTAGGTTGGGGGCTTTCATCAAGGTGTTTCTTTAGGTTGGGGGCTTTCATCAAGGTTAGTGTTTCTGTAGGATGTGGGGCTTTCATCAAGGTTAGTGTTTCTTTAGGTTAGGGGCTTTCATCAAGGTCAGTGTTTCTGTAGGTTGGGGGGCTTTCATCAAGGTTAGTGTTTCTATAGGTTGGGGGCTTTCATCAAGGTGTTTCTTTAGGGTGGGGGCTTTCATCAAGGTTAGTGTTTCTGTAGGTTGGGGGCTTTCATCAAGGTGTTTCTGTAGGTTGGGGGGCTTTCATCAAGGTTAGTGTTTCTGTAGGTTGGGGGCTTTCATCAAGGTGTTTCTTTAGGTTGGGGGCTTTCATCAAGGTTAGTGTTTCTTTAGGTTGGGGGCTTTCATCAAGGTGTTTCTTTAGGTTGGGGGCTTTCATCAAGGTGTTTCTTTAGGGTGGGGGGCTTTCATCAAGGTCAGTGTTTCTGTAGGTTGGGGGCTTTCATCAAGGTGTTTCTTTAGGTTGGGGGCTTTCATCAAGGTTAGTGTTTCTGTAGGATGGGGGGCTTTCATCAAGGTTAGTGTTTCTTTAGGTTAGGGGCTTTCATCAAGGTTAGTGTTTCTGTAGGTTGGGGGGCTTTCATCAAGGTTAGTGTTTCTATAGGTTGGGGGCTTTCATCAAGGTTAGTGTTTCTTTAGGTTGGGGGCTTTCATCAAGGTGTTTCTTTAGGTTGGGGGTCTTTCATCAAGGTCAGTGTTTCTGTAGGTTAGGGGCTTTCATCAAGGTTAGTGTTTCTGTAGGTTGGGGGCTTTCATCAAGGTTAGTGTTTCTGTAGGTTGGGGGGCTTTCATCAAGGTTAGTGTTCCTTTAGGTTGGGGGCTTTCATCAAGGTGTTTCTTTAGGTTGGGGGTCTTTCATCAAGGTCAGTGTTTCTGCAGGTTAGGGGCTTTCATCAAGGTTATTGTTTCTGTAGGTTGGGGGCTTTCATCAAGGTTAGTGTTTCATCAAGGTGTTTCTGTAGGTTGGGGGCTTTCATCATGGTGTTTCTTTAGGTTCGGGGCTTTCATCAAGGTGTTTCTGTAGGTTAGGGGCTTTCATCAAGGTGTTTCTTTAGGTTCGGGGCTTTCATCAAGGTGTTTCTTTAAGTTGGGGGCTTTCATCAAGGTGTTTCTGTAGGTTGGGGGCTTTCATCAAGGTGTTTCTTTAAGTTGGGGGCTTTCATCAAGGTGTTTCTGTAGGTGGGGGGCTTTCATCAAGGTGTTTCTTTAAGTTGGGGGCTTTCATCAAGGTGTTTCTGTAGGTTAGGGGCTTTCATCAAGGTGTTTCTTTAAGTTGGGGGCTTTCATCAAGGTGTTTCTGTAGGTGGGGGGCTTTCATCAATGTGTTTCTTGGTGTAGCGTCGTGACTATATTGAATAGTAGTGACCTTACTGAGTAAAGTACTGGTCATCATCACTACTTAACACAGTCAGAAAGTCATAATGATGGCTAAACCCATTAGCACAATCTATCTCATAAACATTTGATTTGAAACCTCACCCAAACTAATGAAGGCCAAGTTGGATGTGTTGTTCTACCAGGCCTTCCGCACATGTGGGTGGAGGTGTCTGGGAAGGAGATGAGGTGTAATGTGACTAACATCACTTTAGAGAGTACGCCATCATTCAGCCCAACGCGTCACCCTTTATAAAGCTCATGTTTATTTAGTATTCAACATAGTGGGTAATGTCACACAGTTATGCCACATTTATCAACCCTTTATAAAGCATGATATACTGTTTAAACATGCTTTGTAAAAAATGTACTGTATGTCGTGCTTATGAAGGTGAAATCCCCTTTTTTCACTCCCCTTGTCTCTCTCCCCCTCTCTTTCTCTCTCTCTCTTCATTTATATCACCCTCCCCCTCCTCTCCCCCCTCCTTTCCCTACTCCTCTAATCCCTCCTCTACCCCCCACCTCCCTGTCCCCCCTCCTCTCCCCTCCTCTCTCCCCACTCCTCCCTCTCCCCCTCCTCTCCACCTCCTCTCTCCCTCCTCCTCCCTCTCTCTCCTCCTCTCCCCCCTCCTCCTCTCCCCTCCTCTCCCCCTCCTCTCTCCCCCCTCCTCCCTCTCCCTCCTCTTCTCCCTCCTCCTCCCTCTCCCCCTCCTCTCCCCCCTCCTCCCTCCCCCTCCTCTCTCCCCCCTCCTCCTCCCTCTCTCTCCCTCCTCTTCTCCCCCTCCTCTCTCTCCCCTCCTCCTCTCCCCCCCTCCTCCCTCTCCCTCCTCTTCTCCCCCTCCTCTCTCCCCTCCTCTCCCCCCTCCTCCTCCCTCTCTCTCCCTCCTCTCCCCCTCCTCCCTCTCCCTCCTCTTCTCCCCCCTCTCCCCCTCCTCTCCCCCCTCCTCCCTCCCCCCCCTCTCCCCCCTCCTCCTCCCTCTCTCTCCCCCTCCTCCTCCCCTCTCTCTCCCTCCTCTCTCCCTCCTCCTCTCCCTCTGCCCCCCCTCCTCTCCCCCCTCCTCCCTCTCCCTCCTCTTCTCCCCTGTCTCTCTCTCTCCAGGGAGAGGTAGATGTTCATCCTAACCCTGTGAATGGGAACTCTTCAGAGGAGGAGAAGGAGGAAGAGGAGAAGAAGGAGCCCTGGCCTGAAGACCACAGCAGCTCCAGGTAGGAACCAACACAGACCACAGCAGTGACTACTCTGATTACTTTGTTGCTATAGTGACTACTCTGATTACTTTGTTGCTATAGTGACTACTCTGATTAATTTGTTGCTATAATGACTACTCTGATTACTTTGTTGCTATAGTGACTACTCTGATTACTTTGTTGCTATAGTGGCTACTCTGATTACTTTGTTGCTATAGTGGCTACTCTGATTACTTTGTTGCTATAGTGGCTACTCTGATTACTTTGTTGCTATAGTGGCTACTCTGATTACTTTGTTGCTATAGTGGCTACTCTGATTACTTTGTTGCTATCGTGACTAATGTGATTACTTTGTTGCTATCACGACTACTTGTATTCATCTGTTGCTATAGTGACTACTTTGACTCACTCTAATTAATATGATATTCATATAGTGACTGATATTCATATAGTGACTGATATTCATATAGTGACTGATATTCATATGGTGACTGATATTCATATAGTGACTGATATTCATATGGTGACTGATATTCATATAGTGACTGATATTCATATAGTGACTGATATTCATATAGTGACTGATATTCATATAGTGACTATGATATTCATATAGTGACTGATATTCATATAGTGGCTGATATTCATATAGTGACTGATATTCATATAGTGACTGATATTCATATGGTGACTACTCTTAACTATTCTGTAGAGATACCAGTGTTACTATAGTGACTACCATGATGCTATATTTCTTACATACTTTTTAAACTCTTTATTTAACTAGGCAAGTCAGTTAAGAACAAATTCTTATTTACAATGACGGTCTACCGGGGAACAGTGGGTTAACTGCCTTGTTCAGGGGCAGAACGACAGATTTTTACCTTGTCAGCTCGGGGATTCGATCTAGCAACCTTTCGGTTACTGGCCCAACGCTCTAACCACTAGGTTACCTGCTGGTTACTGGCCCAACGCTCTAACCACTAGGCTACCTGCTGGTTACTGGCCCAATGCTCTAACCACTAGGCTACCTGCTGGTTACTGGCCCAACGCTCTAACCACTAGACTACCTGCTGGTTACTGGCCCAACGCTCTAACCACTAGGCTACCTGCTGGTTACTGGCCCAAAGCTCTAACCACAAGGCTACCTGCTGGTTACTAGTCCAACGCTCTAACCACTAGTCTACCTGCTGGTTACTGGCCCAACGCTCTAACCACTAGGCTACCTGCTGGTTACTGGCCCAACGCTCTAACCACTAGGCTACCTGCTGGTTACTGGCCCAACGCTCTAACCACTAGGCTACCTGCCTCCTCTAACCACTAGGCTACCTGCTGGTTACTGGCCCAACGCTCTAACCACTAGGCTACCTGCTGGTTACTAGCCCAACACTCTAACCACTAGGCTACCTGCTGGTTACTGGCCCAACGCTCTAACCACTAGGCTACCTGCTGGTTACTGGCCCAACGCTCTAACCACTAGGCTACCTGCTGGTTACTGGCCCAACGCTCTAACCACTAGGCTACCTGCTGGTTACTGGCCCAACGCTCTAACCACTAGGCTACCTGTTGGTTACTGGCCCAACGCTCTAACCACTAGGCTACCTGCTGGTTACTGGCCCAACGCTCTAACCACTAGGCTACCTGCTGGTTACTAGTCCAACGCTCTAACCACTAGGCTACCTGCTGGTTACTGGCCCAACGCTCTAACCACTAGGCTACCTGCTGGTTACTGGCCCAACACTCTAACCACTAGGCTACCTGCCTCCTCTAACCACTAGGCTACCTGCTGGTTACTGGCCCAACGCTCTAACCCTAGGCTACCTTGGTTACGGCCCAACGCTCTAACCACTAGGCTACCTGCTGGTTACTGGCCCAACGCTCTAACCACTAGGCTACCTGCCTCCTCTAACCAACTAGGCTACCTGCTGGTTACTGGCCCAACGCTCTAACCACTAGGCTACCTGCTGGTTACTGGCCCAACGCTCTAACCACTAGGCTACCTGCCTCCTCTAACCACTAGGCTACCTGCTGGTTACTGGCCCAACGCTCTAACCACTAGGCTACCTGCTGGTTACTGGCCCAACGCTCTAACCACTAGGCTACCTGCCTCCTCTAACCACTAGGCTACCTGCTGGTTACTGGCCCAACGCTCTAACCACTAGGCTACCTGCTGGTTACTGGCCCAACGCTCTAACCACTAGGCTACCTGCCTCCTCTAACCACTAGGCTACCTGCTGGTTACTGGCCCAACGCTCTAACCACTAGGCTACCTGCCTCCTCTAACCACTAGGCTACCTGCTGGTTACTGGCCCAACGCTCTAACCACTAGGCTACCTGCTGGTTACTGGCCCAACGCTCTAACCACTAGGCTACCTGCCTCCTCTAACCACTAGGCTACCTGCTGGTTACTGGCCCAACGCTCTAACCACTAGGCTACCTGCTGGTTACTGGCCCAACGCTCTAACCACTAGGCTACCTGCCTCCTCTAACCACTAGGCTACCTGCTGGTTACTGGCCCAACGCTCTAACCACTAGGCTACCTGCCTCCTCTAACCACTAGGCTACCTGCTGGTTACTGGCCCAACGCTCTAACCACTAGGCTCCCTGCCGCCCCGTACTGACTACTCTGCTTACTCTGTTGCTATAGTGACTACTCCAGTGACTACTCTGACTGGACAGCAGATGCAGGGATCAACCTGGAACCACCGAAGAAGAGTGTGAAGGTGAAAAAGAAGAGCAGCAGCTCTGAGGAGGATGGAGAGAAGAAGAGAGAGGGAAAAAGAGACAGGAAGAAAGACAAAGCAGACAAAGATGGAGTGCTACCAAAGAAGAAGAAGCCAAAGGAGAGGAGGAAGGTGTGTGTTGTCTTCATGTGTGTCTCAGAATGACTGTCTCTGATTACAATATTTTCTTTTCAAGTTATATCCCTCTCTTGTTCTGTCTCTCTGTCTCTCTCTGTCTCTCTGTCTCTCTGTCTCTCTCTGTCTCTCTCTCTGTCTCTGTCTCTGTATGTCTCTCTTTCTGTCTCTCTGTCTCTCTCTGTCTCTGTCTCTCTTTCTCTCACTCTTTCTGTCTCACTCTGTCTCTCTCTCTGTCTCTCTGTCTCTCTCTTTCTGTCTTTCTCTGTCTCTGTCTCTCTCTTTCTGTCTCTCTCTGTCTCTGTCTGTCTTTCTCTGTCTCTCTCTCTCTCTTTCTGTCTTTCTCTGTCTCTCTTTCTGTCTTTCTCTGTCTCTCTCTCTCTCTCTGTCTCTCTCTCTCTCTCTCTCTCTCTCTCTCTCTCTGTTTCTCTCTCTCTCTCAGAGGGTGGAGTTCCAGGAGGAGGGGCTAACTCTAGAGGAGTGGCTTCCGTCAGCCTGGATCACAGACACAGTCCCTCGGAGATGTCCTTATATACCACAGATGGGAGACGAGGTAACACATACTAACACACAAACACACCCAGCCACCCACCCACCTACCCAGCTAGCCACCTAACAGTGTCCTAACAGTGTGTTGTTGTCCAGGTGTCCTAACAGTGTGTTGTGTTGTCCAGGTGTCCTAACAGTGTGTTGTTTTCCAGGTGTCCTAACAGTGTGTTGTTGTCCAGGTGTCCCTAACAGTGTGTTGTGTTGTCCAGGTGTCCTAACAGTGTGTTGTGTTGTCCAGGTGTCCTAACAGTGTGTTGTTGTCCAGGTGTCCTAACAGTGTGTTGTGTTGTCCAGGTGTCCTAACAGTGCGTTGTTGTCCAGGTGTCCTAACAGTGTGTTGTTGTCCAGGTGTCCTAACAGTGTGTTGTGTTGTCCAGGTGTCCTAACAGTGTGTTGTTGTCCAGGTGTCCTAACAGTGTGTTGTGTTGTCCAGGTGTCCTAACAGTGTGTTGTTGTCCAGGTGTCCTACGAGTGTGTTGTTGTCCAGGTGTCCTAACAGTGTGTTGTGTTGTCCAGGTGTCCTAACAGTGTGTTGTTGTCCAGGTGTCCTAAACAGTGTGTTGTGTTGTCCAGGTGTCCTAACAGTGTGTTGTGTTGTCCAGGTGTCCTAACAGTGTGTTGTTGTCCAGGTGTCCTAACAGTGTGTTGTTGTCCAGGTGTCCTAACAGTGTGTTGTGTTGTCCAGGTGTCCTAACAGTGTGTTGTGTTGTCCAGGTGTCCTAACAGTGTGTTGTTGTCCAGGTGTCCTAACAGTGTGTTGTGTTGTCCAGGTGTCCTAACAGTGCGTTGTTGTCCAGGTGTCCTAACAGTGTGTTGTTGTCCAGGTGTCCTAACAGTGTGTTGTGTTGTCCAGGTGTCCTAACAGTGTGTTGTTGTCCAGGTGTCCTAACAGTGTGTTGTTGTCCAGGTGTCCTAACAGTGTGTTGTTGTCCAGGTGTACTACTTCCGTCAGGGTCATGAGGCGTATGTAGAGATGACCAAACAGAACAAGATTTACAGCATCAACCCTAAGAAACAACCCTGGCACAAAATGGAGCTACGGGTAACCACACACACACACACACACACTACACACACTAACACACACCACAAACTAACACACACCACCACACACCACACACACTAACACACACACACACTACACACACTACACACACACACACACACACTACACACACACACTAACACACACACTAACACACACACACTAACACACACACACACAAACCCCCCACACACACACACAAACACACCACACACACACACACACACACTAACACACACACACACACACCACACACACTAACACACACACACACACACCACACACACTAACACACACACTACACACACACACACACACACTAACACACACACACACCACACACACCACCACACAACACACACACACACACCACACTACATACACGCTACACACACACTACACACACACACAAGGAAAATACATGAATCAGATTGTCAGCTAAATGACTAAATCACCCTGACCTCAAGAAACCTCTGTGTTTCTGTGTGTGTGTGTGTGTGTGTGTGTGTGTGTGTGTGTGTGTGTGTGTGTGTGTGTGTGTGTGTGTATGTGTGTATGTGTGTATGTGTTTGTTTATGTCTGTAGGAGCAGGAGCTGGTGAAGATAGTAGGGCTAAAATATGAGGTTGGCCTCCCCTCTCTCTGCTGCCTCAAACTGGCCTTCCTGGACCCTGATACTGGCAAGCTGACTGGAGGCTCCTTCTCAATCAAGTAACCTTACTCTGTTCTCTGTGTCTTTCCGTGTGTGTGTGTGTGTTTGTGTGTTACTAACGTGGTATATGTGTGTTGTCATAGGTACCACGACATGCCTGACGTGATTGACTTCCTGGTTCTGCGGCAGCAGTTTGATGATGCGAGAGACCACCACTGGACCATAGGTCAGTCTCTTTCTAAGGGCTCTGTGTCTCTGGTTGGCCCATAGAGATGGATAGAGGTCTCATCATTGTATCTATGCCTTTATGGTGTCTGGTAGGCCCATAGAGATGGATAGAGGTCTCATCATTGTATCTATGCCTTCATGGTGTCTGTGACAGCATAAAACATCTCTTTTTAAACTGCTCCATTTTCTTATTTTTTTGTGTTGGAAGCGTTAAGCTAATTTTGGTGGTCTATCTCCTCCTGGAGTCTTGAACCAAATCTAATTTATTGTGGCAACTAGATGGTGGCAGTGATGTGCCTTAACCATCCAGATGACAGGTTCAGGTCAGTGATAGATGATACCTGGTGGTGTTGTAATTAGGAGTGACCTTGTCCCATCCAGGTGACAGGTTCAGGTCAGTGATAGATGATACCTGGTGGTGTTGTAATTAGAAGTGACCTTGTCCCATCCAGGTGACAGGTTCAGGTCAGTGATAGATGATACCTGGTGGTGTTGTAATTAGAAGTGACCTTGTCCCATCAAGGTGAAAGGTTCAGGTCGGTGATAGATGATACCTGGTGGTGTTGTAATTAGACGTGACCTTGTCCCATCTAGGTGACAGGTTCAGGTCGGTGATAGACGATGCCTGGTGGTTCGGGACCATTGAGGACCAGGAGCCCTTCCAACCAGAGTACCCAGACAGCCTGTTCCAATGCTACAACGTCTGGTAGGTTATAACACCTCTATGAACCTTCATAACCTTATAACCTTGTATAATGCCAGACAGCCTGTTCCAATGCTACAATGTCTGGTAGGTTATAACAACTCTATGAGCCTTAATAACCCTATAAATCTGTATAATGCCAGGCAGCCTGTTCCAGTGTTCACAACATCTGGTAGGTTATAACTACCTATGAGCCTTAATAACCCTATAATCCTTCATAACACCAGACGGACTGTTTGTTTTATGACATCTGGTAGGTTATAACCCTGCATTAACCTTTATGACATGAAACATGACCTTGATACTCTTTTTTTTCATCGATTTTACAAAAACACAAACATCAACACCTGTTATAATCCTTTAGCATGATGATTATATGTTTCCTGTCTAGTTGGGATAATTATGATAATAATGTGTTTCCTGTCTAGCTGGGATAATGATGATGATGTGTTTCCTGTCTAGCTGGGATGATGATAATGTGTTTCCTGTCTAGCTGGGATAATGATGATAATGACGTGTTTGCTGTCTACTTGAAATAATGATAATGACGGTGATAATGTGTGTCCTGTCTAGTTGGGATAATGATGATACTGATGATGATAATGTGTGTGCTGTCCAACTGGGATAATGATGATGATGTGTTTCCTGTCTAGCTGGGATAACGGCGACACAGAGAAGATGAGTCCTTGGGACATGGAGCCTATCCCCAACGAGGGTAGGACACACACACACACACACACACACTTGTTAAATGCCTGTGTATCGTTCTGATGATGTGTGGTCCATCAGTAGTCTGTTCTGATGATGTGTGGTCCATCAGTAGTCTGTTGTTCTGATGATGTGTGGTCCCTCAGTAGCCTGTTCTGATGATGTGTGGTCCATCAGTAGTGTGTTGTTCTGATGATGTGTGGTCCATCAGTAGTCTGTTGTTCTGATGATGTGTGGTCCATCAGTAGTCTGTTCTGATGATGTGTGGTCCATCAGTAGTCTGTTCTGATGATGTGTGGTCCATCAGTAGTCTGTTCTGATGATGTGTGGTCCATCAGTAGTCTGTTCTGATGATGTGTGGTCCATCAGTAGTCTGTTGTTCTGATGATGTGTGGTCCATCAGTAGTGTTTCCAGAGGAGCTGGGTCAGAGCGTTCCTCTGACGGAGGAGGAGCAGAGGGAGCTGCTGTATGTTCCCCTGGAGGGGGAGTGGGGCGCCGCCACGAGGAACCACGAGTGCCAACGCATCATCAACGCAATCGACCAGCTCACCACGCTCGGTATGACCTCATCACCACAAGACACAGTGGCACACAGCTGACGCACTCTGACATCTTGAGATACAGTTGAAGTGGGAAGTTTACATACACCTTAGCCAAATATATTTAAACTCAGTTTTTCACCATTCCTGACATTTAATCCTAGTAAAAATCCCCTGTCTCAGGTCAGTTAGGATCACCACTTTATTTTAAGAAATGTGAAATGTCAGAATAATAGTAGAGAGAATTATTTATTTCAGCTTTTATTTCTTTCATCACATTCCCAGTGGGTCAGAAGTTTACATACACTCAATTAGTATTTGGTAGCATTGCCTTTAAATTGTTTAACTTGGGTCAAACATTTTGGGTAGCCTTCCTCAAGCTTCCCACAATAAGTTGGGTGAATTTTGGCCCATTCCTCCTGACAGAGTTGGTGTAACTGAGTCAGGTTTGTAGGCCTCCTTGCTCTTACACACTTTTTCAGTTCTGCCCACAAATGTTCTATAGGATTGAGGTCAGGGCTTTGTGATGGCCACTCCAATACCTTTACTTTGTTGTCCTTAAGCCATTTTGCCACAACTTTGTAAGTATGCTTGGGGTCATTGTCCATTTGGAAGTCGTATTTGCGACTAAACTTTAACTTCCTGACTGATGTCTTGAGATGTTGCTTCAATATATCCACATAATTGTCCTACCTCATGATGCCATCTATTTTGTGAAGTGCACCAGTCCCTCCTGCAGCAAAGCACTTCCACAACATGATGCTGCCACCCCATGCTTCACGGTTGGGATGGTGTTCTTCAGCTTGCAAGCATCCCCCTTTTTCCTCCTAACATAACGATGGTCATTATGGCCAAACAGTTCTATTTTTGTTTCATCAGACCAGAGGACATTTCTCTAAAAAGTACAATCTTTGTCCCCATGTGCAGTTGCAAACCGTTGTCTGGCTTTTTTATGGCGGTTTTGGAGCAGTGGCTTCTTCCTTGCTGAGAGACCTTTCAGGTTATGTCAATATAGGACTCTTTTTACTGTGGATATAGATACTTTTGTACCCGTTTCCTCCAGCATCTTCACAATGTCTGTCAAGTTGTGTATTGTTCACACTGCAGCTCTTTGCCCAAACTTGAAAAAGGCCTTTAAGGACTGAAGGACAACTCAATTTTCTTCTGACTTTTATTTATTTAGTCAGTTAGTTAGTTAGTTAATTAGGTTGATAACCTTTAAAGGCAAAACACAAAAATAAATATACATTACTTCAAGGTCATTTCAAATTAAATATATAATCTCAATGTAGTCATTATCTAAATTATACTATATACTAAATTAGACAATTGGTCTCAATTCTCAACACAAATAAACACCTAACTGACAACAATGTCCATGTGCCTACCGGTTGAGTCTCCAGAATCCTAAATGAGCTGAATGTGTATGAATGAGAGTCTCCTCTTCCATGAAGGACTTCCAGTGAAATGCTTTTCCACCAAACATTTCACCACCTGCTATCACAAAGGTGCACCAGTATATATGTTCCCCGGGGAAACACAAGCTAATGATGGGTTCCACAATGCATACACTCTTTCGCCCCCTGCTGGTGTTTTATCTTTGAAATCAGTTGAAAATGTCCTTTGCTGCTGTTCTGGGATTGATTTGCACTTTTCGCACCAAAGTACGTTCATCTCTAGGAGACAGAATTGTCTCCTTCCTGAGCGGTATGACGGCTGCGTGGTCCCATGGTGTTTATACTTGCGTACTATTGTTTGTACAGATGAACGTGGTACCTTCAGGTGTTTGGAAATTGCTCCCAAGGATGAACCAGACTTGTGGAGGTCTACAATAATTTTTTTCTGAGGTCTTGGCTGATTTCTTTTGATTTTCCCATGATGTCAAGCAAAGAGGCACTGAGTTTGAAGGTAGACATTGAAATACATCCACAGGTACACATCCAATTGACTCAAATGATGTCAATTAGCCTATCAGAAGCTTCTAAAGCCATGACATAATTTTCTGGAATTTTCCAAGTTGTTTAAAGGCATGGGCAATGTACACAGTAGGCGTTAATACGATCCCAATGGTGTTTCCCATCTCCTCAAAAGTATCTCTGGTCAATCCAGCTCATAATTGGGCTTCACTTCACATAATATACTGAATATCACATCACAGTTTACATATCGTACTAGACATACACTGAACCTGGGCTCCCTCTAGTGGACCGATGGAGACACAGTTCACTAACACACCCCTTTCGCTCGCTCTCTGTCTCTCTCTGTCCCTCTCTGTCTCTGTCCCTCTCTGTCTCTGTCCCTCTCTCTCTCTGTCTCTGTCTCTTTCTGTCTCACTCTGTCGCTCTCTGTATCTCTCTGTCTCTCTCTGTCTCTGTCTGTCCCTCTCTGTCTCTGTCCCTCTCTGTCTCTGTCCCTCTCTCTCTCTCTGTCTCTGTCTCTTTCTGTCTCACTCTGTCGCTCTCTGTATCTCTCTGTCTCTCTCTGTCTCTGTCTGTCCCTCTCTGTCTCTGTCCCTCTCTGTCTCTGTCCCTCTCTCTCTCTGTCTCTGTCTCTTTCTGTCTCACTCTGTCGCTCTCTGTATCTCTCTGTCTCTCTCTGTCTCTGTCTGTCTGTCTGTCTGTCTGTCTGTCTGTCTGTCTGTCTGTCTGTCTGTCTCTCTCTTCTCTCAATTCTATTCAAGGGGCTCTATTGGCATGGTAAACATATGTTGACATTGCCAAAGCAAATGAGCTAGATAATTAACAAAAGTGAAATAAAAAATAAAAATGAACAGCAAACATTGTATTATACATTACAAATGTCATATTATGTGCAAATAGTTAAAGTACAAAAGGGAAAATAAATAAACATAAATATGGGTTGTATTTACAATGGTGTTTGTTCTTCACTGGTTGCCCTTTTCTTGTGGCAACAGGTCACAAATCTTTCTGCTGTGATGTCACACTGTGGTATTTCACCCAGTAGATATGGGAGTTTATCAAAATCGGGTTCGTTTTCCAATTCTTTGTGGATCTGTGTAATCTGAGGGAAATATGTGTCTCTAATATGGTTATACAATTGGCAGGAGGTTAGGAAGTGCAGCTCAGTTTCCACCTCATTTTGTGGGCAGTGTTGCACATAGCCTGTCTTCTCTTGAGAGCCAGGTCTGCCATCGGCATCTTCTCTCAATAGCAAGGCTATGCTCACTGAGTCTGTACATAGTCAAAGCTTTCCTTCATTTTGGGTCAGTCACAGTGGTCAGGTATTCTGCCACTGTGTACTCTCTGTTTAGGGACAAATAGCATTCTAGTTTGCTCTGTTTTTTTGTTAATTCTTTCCAATGTGTCAAGTAGTTATCTTTTTGTTTTCACATGATTTGGTTGGGTCTCCCTTCCTTCCTCTCTCTCCTCTCTCCTCCAGATGTAGCTGTACCGTTTGCCTTGCCAGTAGATCTCCAGGCGTATCCTTCCTACTGTACTGTAGTAGCCTACCTCACAGACCTCAGCACCATACGGTCCAGGCTGGAGAACCGCTTCTACAGGTACCGCGAGGACAGAGGGGGTGTGTGTGTGTGTGTGTGTGTGTGTGTGTGTGTGTGTCTGTTTCTGTGAGGACAGTGTGTGTGTGTTTCTGTGAGGACAGTGTGTGTGTGTGTGTGTGTGTGTGTGTGTGTGTGTGTGTGTGTGTGTGTGTGTGTGTGTGTGTGTGTGTGTGTGTGTGTGTGTGTGTGTGTGTGTCTGTTTCTGTGAGGACAGTGTGTGTGTGTGTTTCTGTGAGGACAGTGTGTGTGTGTTTCTGTGAGGACAGTGTGTGTGTGTGTGTGTGTGTGTGTGTGTGTGTGTGTGTGTGTGTGTGTGTGTGTGAGGACTGTGTGTGTGTGTGTGTGTGTGTGTGTGTGTGTGTGTGTGTGTGTGTGTGTGTGTGTGTGTGTGTGTGTGTGTGTGTGTGTGTGTGTGTGTGTATAACAGTGTATCTCTCCCCCCTAGGCGTATGTCATCGTTGATGTGGGAGGTGCGTTATATTGAACACAACGCTCAAACCTTTAATGAAACTGGAGCCTTCATCGTTAAAACGGCCAAGTTCGTCTCTGACCTCATGCTCAGCTTCATCAAGTAAGACTCTACTGTTACTATATATGATATTATACACTTAAATATAACTGTTACTATATATTATACACTTAAATATGACTATAGTTATAATTGTTACTATATATGATATTATACACTTAAATATAACTGTTACTATATATTATACAGTTAAATATGACTATAGTTATAATTGTTACTATATATGATATTATACACTTAAATATAACTGTTACTATATATTATACAGTTAAATATGACTATAGTTATAATTGTTACTATATATGATATTATACACTTAAATATAACTGTTACTATATATTATACAGTTAAATATGACTATAGTTATAGCTGTTACTATATATTATACAGTTAAATATGACTATAGTTATAACTGTTACTATATATGATATTATACACTTAAATATAACTGTTACTATATATTATACAGTTAAATATAACTGTAGTTATAACTGTTACTATATATTATACAGTTAAATATGACTATAGTTATAACTGTTACTATATATTATACAGTTAAATATAACTGTAGTT
>NC_042991.1:41477822-41535322 GCF_901001165.1 Salmo trutta
CTGTTAGCTCTGAGGCTCTGATTAGCCTGAACCTGAGTTATACTGTTAGCTCTGAGGCTCTGATTAGTACTGTTAGCACTGAGGCTCTGATTAGTACTGTTAGCTCTGAGTCTCTGATTAGCCTGAACCTGAGTTATACTGTTAGCACTGAGTCTCTGATTAGCCTGAACCTGAGTTATACTGTTAGCACTGATGCTCTGATTAGCCTGAACCTGAGTTATACTGTTAGCACTGATGCTCTGATTAGCCTGAACCTGAGTTATACTGTTAGCACTGATGCTCTGATTAGCCTGAACCTGAGTTATACTGTTAGCACTGATTAGCCTGAACCTGAGTTATACTGTTAGCACTGAGTCTCTGATTAGCCTGAACCTGAGTTATACTGTTAGCTCTGAGGCTCTGATTAGCCTGAACCTGAGTTATACTGTTAGCTCTGAGGCTCTGATTAGCCTGAACCTGAGTTATACTGTTAGCACTGATTAGCCTGAACCTGAGTTATACTGTTAGCTCTGAGGCTCTGATTAGCCTGAACCTGAGTTATACTGTTAGCTCTGAGGCTCTGATTAGCCTGAACCTGAGTTATACTGTTAGCTCTGAGGCTCTGATTAGTACTGTTAGCTCTGAGTCTCTGATTAGCCTGAACCTGAGTTATACTGTTAGCACTGAGTCTCTGATTAGCCTGAACCTGAGTTATACTGTTAGCACTGAGGCTCTGATTAGCCTGAACCTGAGTTATACTGTTAGCACTGATGCTCTGATTAGCCTGAACCTGAGTTATACTGTTAGCACTGATGCTCTGATTAGCCTGAACCTGAGTTATACTGTTAGCACTGATTAGCCTGAACCTGAGTTATACTGTTAGCACTGAGTCTCTGATTAGCCTGAACCTGAGTTATACTGTTAGCTCTGAGTCTCTGATTAGCCTGAACCTGAGTTATACTGTTAGCTCTGAGGCTCTGATTAGCCTGAACCTGAGTTATACTGTTAGCACTGATGCTCTGATTAGCCTGAACCTGAGTTATACTGTTAGCACTGATTAGCCTGAACCTGAGTTATACTGTTAGCACTGAGTCTCTGATTAGCCTGAACCTGAGTTATACTGTTAGCACTGAGTCTCTGATTAGCCTGAACCTGAGTTATACTGTTAGCACTGAGGCTCTGATTAGCCTGAACCTGAGTTATACTGTTAGCTCTGAGGCTCTGATTAGCCTGAACCTGAGTTATACTGTTAGCTCTGAGGCTCTGATTAGCCTGAACCTGAGTTATACTGTTAGCTCTGAGGCTCTGATTAGTACTGTTAGCACTGAGGCTCTGATTAGTACTGTTAGCTCTGAGTCTCTGATTAGCCTGAACCTGAGTTATACTGTTAGCACTGAGTCTCTGATTAGCCTGAACCTGAGTTACAGTGGGGAGAACAAGTATTTGATACACTGCCGATTTTGCAGGTTTTCCTACTTCCAAAGCATGTAGAGGTCTGTAATTTTTATCATAGGTACACTTCAACTGTGAGAGACGGAATCTAAAACAAAAATCAGAAAATCACATTGTATGATATTTAAGTAATTAATTAGCATTTTATTGCAACTTCCCGGCCTTCTTGTTCGCTCTCTGTTCACTGCAAAAGCCTGAAACAAGGTTCTAAAGACTGTTGACATCTAGTGGAAGCCTTAGGAAGTGCAAAATGAACCCTAAGTCACTGTGTGTTAGATAGGCAAGGACTTCCTGGTTGGATTGTTCTCAGGTTTTTGAACTGATGTCCTTCCCTCGGTCACCAACTTCCCAGCCTTCTTGTTCTGTCTCTGTTCATCATAGACGCCTCAAACAACTTTCTAACGACTGTTGACATCTAGTGGAAGCCTTAGGAAGTGCAAAATGAACCTAACTCACTGTGTGTTTGATTGGCAATGACTTGAAAAAACTACAGGCACCAGATTTTCATTTCCTGGTTGTATTTTTCTCAGGTTTTTGCCTGCCATATGAGTTCTGTTATACTCACAGACATTATTCAAACAGTTTTAGAAACTTCAGAGTATTTCCTATCCAAATCTACTAATAATATGCAAATATTTGACTCTGGGCCCGAGTATTAGGCAGTTTACTCTAGGCACGCTTTTCATCCGAAATCGAAAATACTGCCCCCTATACCTTAAAAAGTTAACAAGGTTCATAAAATCGCTAACTTGCAACTGAAAACATTGATATACTATATACATTCATGTCTCTGAAACTCACTTAGATAATACATTTGATGACACAGCAATCCATGTTTTCAACATCTTCAGAAGAGACAGGAATGCCAATGGTGGAGGTGTTGCTGTTTATATTCAGAACCACATTCCTGTAAAGATTAGAGAGGATCTCATGTTAAATACTGTTGAAGTAATATGGCTACAGGTTCATCTGCCTCACCTAAAGCCCATTCTGGTGGGAAGCTGCTATAGACCACCAAGTGCTAACAGTCAGTATCTGGATAACGTGAGGGAAATGCTTGATAATGTATGTGATATCAACAGAGATGTTTATTTTCTAGGTGATATAAATATTGACTATCATCAAGCTTCCCACTCAAGAGAACTTCCAACTGTAGTCAACCTACCAGGGTAGTTACAAACACTACAGGAATGAAATCATCAACATGTATTGATCACATCTTTACTAATGCTGCAGAAATCTGCTCTAAAGCAGTATCCAAATCCATCAGATGTAGTGATCACAATATAGTAGCCGTATCTAGGAAAACCAAAGACTAGACCTATAGTAGTCAGTAAGAGATCAGACAAAAGTTTTTGTATTGGATTCCAATGTTGAATGATGTTAATGAGGAACATCCTGCACTTTAAGCATTTATGAAATTGATTCATTTATGAAATGTATTCTTCCGGTTACTGACAGGCATGCACCCATAAAGAAACTGAGTGTTAAAACTGCCAAATCCTTACGGATAGATGATTACATGACAAACTGTATGGATGAGAGGGATGAGGCTAAAGGAATAAGTCTGGCAACACAGCAGATTTACAAACATACAGTACATTGAGAAATCACGTAACTAAATTGAGCAAAAAGGAAAAGAAACTACTATGAAACGAAGATATATGATAAATAAAAAATGAAAGTAAAAAGCTCTGAAGTTCTAGGCAGAAAAGTTAACTCGGCTCCGTCCTTCATTGAGGCTGATGGCTCATTCATAACAAAACCCTTTTCTGTTGGCAACTACTTTGACTAGATTCACTCATTTAGAGGTAACACTTTAACAGTGTCATAACCATGTCATAATATGTCATAACCATGTCATATGTCATAACCATGTCATAATGTCTTAACATGTCATAATATGTCATAACCATGTCATATGTCATAACCATGTCATAGTGTTTTAACATGTCATAATATGTCATAACCATGTCATATGTCATAACCATGTCATATGTCATAACCATGTCGTAATGTCTTAACATGTCATAATATGTCATAACCATGTCATATGTCATAACCATGTCATAGTGTTTTAACATGTCATAATATGTCATAACCATGTCATAATATGTCATAACCATGTCATAATATGTCATAACCATGTCATAATATGTCATAACCATGTCATAGTGTGTCATAACCTGTCATGACCCGTATATAGTGTTATTTTATGGCTGGTTATGACACCTACATAAGAGTATCAAAAACCACATATATCCAAATATTTTTTTTTCCTACTCCTGAAATCAGCAACAGAGCATTGCGGTAGGTGCATGTCTGACATCAATATGTGCTCAACTACAATGATAATTTAACGTGGTTAATTAAAAAAATAGATATATAATATAAACATACTGTTGACAGGTAGACTATGGTGTAATGGAATGTTTTGCCTTGTGTGGTAATTTTTATTGGTTTTGACACTCTTATGTCGGTGTCATAACCAGCCATAAAATATTGCAATATACTGTATGTCACAACAGGTTTAAATATATTCTTCATGACAGTGTTATGACCATATTATAACAGGTTATGGCAAGTTTATGTTCGCTGTTATAACATATTATGACATGGTTATGACCATGTCATAACTTGTTATGATGCTGGGTGTCAAGTAAAGTGTTACCAACTTAGGCATGACATGCAAACAACAAATGCTGAGACTTCATTTTCATGCACAATGAACCAAATAATGAAAGACTGTAGCTTTGAATTCCACAAAGTTTGTGGAAGAGGTGAAACAATTATTGCTATCTGTAAATAAGGACAAACCACCTGGAACCGAAAACCTTAATAAACTGTTTGCCACATCTTCAATATAAGCCTAGGAGTGGGCCCTCAGGGCTGGAGGGAGGCAAAGGTCATTCCACTGCCCAGAAATACACTACATGACCAAAAGTATGTGGACACCAGCTCATCAAACATCTCATTCCAACAAAATCATGGTCATTAATAAGGAGTTGGTCCCCCTTTGCTGCTATAACAGCCTCCACTCTTCTGGGAAGGCTTTCCACTAGATGTTGGAACATTGCTGCAGGGACTTGCTTCGATTCAGCCACAAGAGCGTTAGTGAGGTCGGGCATTGATGTTGGGAGATTAGGCCATGCTCTCAGTCGGCGTTCCAATTCATCCCAAAGGTGTTCGATGGGGTTGAGGTCAGGGCTCTGTGCAGGCCATTCAAGTTCTTCCACACCGATCTTGAAAAACCACCTCACTTTGTGCACGGGGGTATTGTCATGCTGAAACAGGAAAGGTCTTTCCCCAAACTGTTGCCACAATGTTGGAGGCACAGAATCGTCTAGAATGTCATTGTATGCTGTAGCGTTAAGATTTCCCTTCGTTGGAACTAAGGGGCCTGAACCATGAAAAACAGCCCCAGACCATTATTCCTCCTCCACCAAACTTTACAGTTGGCACTATGCATTGTGGGAGGTAGTGTTCTCCTGGCATCCGCCAAACCCAGATTTGTCCGTCAGACTGCCAGATGGTGAAGCGTGATTCATCACTACAGAGAATGCATTTCCACTGCTCCAGAGTCCAATGTCGGCGAGCTTTACACCACTCCAGCCGACGCTTGGCATTGCGCATGCTGATCTTAGGCTTGTGTGCAGCTGCTCGGCCATGGAAACCCATTTCATGAAGCTCCCAACAAGCAGTTATTGTGCTGATGCTGGGTTAGGGTTAGGGTTACAACAGGACAATGACCCAAAGCACAGCTCCAAACTATGCAAGAACTATTTAGGGAAGAAGCAGTCAGCTGGTATTCTGTCTATAATGGAGTGGCCAGCACAGTCACCGGATCTCAACCCTATTGAGCTGTTGTGGGAGCAGCTTGACCGTATGGTACGTAAGAAGTGCCCATCAAGCCAATCCAGTTTGTGGGAGGTGCTTCAGGAAGCATGGGGTGAAATCTTGACAAGTAGAATGTAATTGCTGCAAATGGAGGATTCTTTGACTTAACCAAAGTTTGAAGGACACAATTATTATTTCAATAAAAAAAATCATTATTTATAACTTTTTCAACATCTTATTTACATTTTTTATTTTTTTAGCCCTTTTTTCTCCCCAATTTCGTGGTTTCCAATTGGTAGTTACAGTCTTGTCTCATCGCTGCAACTCCCGTACGGACTCGGGAGAGGCGAAGGTCGAGAGTCGTGCGTCCTCCGAAACACAACCCCAACCAAGGGTTGTGCTTCTTGACACAACGTCCACTTAACCCGGGAAGCCAGTCGCATCAACGTCTCAGAGGAAACACCGTACACCTGCCGACCTGGTCAGCGTGCACTGCACCCGGCCCGCCACAGGAGTCGCTAGAGCGCGATGAGACAAGGATATCCCTGCCGGCCAAACCCTCCCCTAACCTGGACGACGCTGGGCCAATTTTGCGTTGTCCCATGGACCTCCCGGTCGCAGCCGGCTGCGACAGAGCCTGGGCTCGAATCTCTGGTGGCACAGCTAGCACTGCGATGCAGTACCTTAGACCACTGCACCACCCGGGAGGCCCCCGTTTTCAACATCTTGACTATATGTCCTATTCATTTTGCAACTCATTTCATGTATGTTTTCATGAAAAACAAGGACATTTCTAAGTGACCCCAAACTTTTGAACGGTAGTATATATTATGTATTTTATCTGTTGTTTCCTGTTTTTGGACCCCAGGAAGAGTTATCCTCAGCTAATTGGAGATGCTAATAAATATGATGCTGATGATGTGATGTGTGTTAGGGTGGTGCTGTCGGTCTGCAGCAGCTGCAGCGTGGAGGTGGTGGTGTAAGGCGAGGCCGGCCCTTAGACCCCCAGGCCTGGCGGGGGCGCAGCAAGGAGCTGATAGACCTGCTCTTCCAGTGTGAAGACTCAGAACCCTTCAGACAACCTGTCGACCTGGAACAGTACCCCGTAAATACCTGTCTCACCTCTTTACTCAACTGTCTCACCACTTTAAAATACCTGTCTCACCTCTTTACATACCTGTCTCACCACTTTAAAATACCTGTCTCACCTCTTTACATACCTGTCTGACGTCTTTAAATACATGTCTCACCTCTTTACATACAGTGGGGGGGGGAAGTATTTGATCCCCTGCTGATTTTGTACGTTTGCCCACTTACAACTTGTCTGTCTGTCCATCTCTGTCTCTCAAGCGGTCTGTCTGTCTGTACAATCTGGTCTGACAATCTACCTCTCTCTCTATCCTGTCTGTCTCTAACCTTTCTGTCTGTCTGTATAACCTGTCTGTCTGTCTCTAACATGTCTGTCTGTATAACCTGTCTGTCTCTAACCTGTATGTCTGTCTCTAACCTGTCTGTCTCTAACATGTCTGTCTTTCTCTAACCTTTCTGTCTGTCTGTATAACCTGTCTGTCTGTATAACCTGTCTGTCTCTAGCCTGTCTGTCTGTCTCTAACCTCTCTGTCTCTAACCTGGCTGTCTGTATAACCTGTCTGTCTGTATAACCTGTCTGTCTCTAACCTGTCTGTCCACCTGTCCCTCAGGACTATCTGGACATCGTGGACACCCCCATGGACTTTGGGACGGTAAGAGGGATGCTAAGATCGGGGGAGTATGCCTCTCCTCTGGAGCTCTGCCAGGACGTGCGGCTTATCTTCAGCAACTCTAAAGCTTACACACCCAGCAAGAAGTCCCGGGTGAGACGCGTTAATACAGTTACTGTTCATATTTATAACACATTAATAGGTACTATTCATATTTATAACACATTAATAGGTACTATTCATATTTATAACACATTAATAGGTACTATTCATATTTATAACACGTTAATAGGTACTATTCATATTTATAACACGTTAATAGGTACTATTCATATTTATAACACATTAATAGGTACTATTCATATTTATAACACATTAATAGGTACTATTCATATTTATAACACGTTAATAGGTACTATTCATATTTATAACACGTTAATAGGTACTATTCATATTTATAACACATTAATAGGTACTATTCATATTTATAACATGTTATTACACTAACTATTCATATTTATAACACATTAATACACTCCTGTTCATATTTATAACACGTTAATAGGTACTATTCATATTTATAACATGTTATTACACTAACTATTCATATTTATAACACATTAATACACTCCTGTTCATATTTATAACACGTTAATAGGTACTATTCATATTTATAACACATTAATAGGTACTATTCATATTTATAACACATTAAAACCTGTTAGGGACAGATGTTCCGCTAGCGGAACGCCTCACCAATATCCAATGGTAGAGCGTGGCACGAAATACAAATACCTCAAAAATGCAAAAACTTCAATTTCTCAAACATATGACTATTTTACACCATTTTAAAGACAAGACTCTCCTTTATCTAACCACATTGTCCGATTTCAAAAAGGCTTTACAACGAAAGCAAAACATTAGCTTATGTCAGGAGAGTACCCTCCCAAAAATAATCACACAGCCATTTTCAAAGCAAGCATATATGTCACAAAAACCAAAACTACAGCTAAATGCAGCACTAACCTTTGATGATCTTCATCAGATGACACTCCTAGGACATTATGTTATACAATACATGCATGTTTTGTTCAATCAAGTTCATATTTATATAAAAAAACAGCTTTTTACATTAGCATGTGATGTTCAGAACTAGCATACCCACCACAAACGTCCGGTGAATTTACTAAATTACTCACGATAAACGTTGACAAAAAACAAAACAATTATTTTAAGAATTATAGATACAGAACTCCTTTATGCAATCGCGGTGTCAGATTGTAAAATAGCTTTTCAGTGAAAGCACATTTTGCAATATTCTGAGTACATAGCCCGGCCATCATGGCTAGCTAATTTGACACCCACCAAATTTGGCCCTCACCAAACTCAGATTTACTATAAGAAAAATTGGATTACTTTTGCTGTTCTTTGTCAGAATGCACTCCCAGGACTTCTACTTCAACAACAAATGTTGTTTTGGTTCGAAATAATCCATAGTTATATCCAAATTGCTCCGTTTTGTTCGTGCGTTCAAGTCACTATCCAAAGGGTGACGCGCCGGCGCATTTCGTGACAAAAAAAATCAAAATATTCCATTACCGTACTTCGAAGCATGTCAAACACTGTTTAAAATACATTTTTATGCTATTTTTCTCGTAAAATAGCGATAATATTCAAACACTGAAAGAAAAAAATGGAGTCGTCTTGTGCACGCGCACTCCAGTGTCATTGTTCTCAGCAGGACCACTCACAAAAACTCCTGCTGTTTTTCGCCCAGAGACTGGAAAGCTCTCATTCCACTTTCTGGCGCCTTCTGAGAGCCAATGAAAGTCTTAGAAAATGTCACGTTACAGCAGAGATGCTGTATTTTTGATAGAGATGCCCTAGAAGGAGAACAAATTGTCAGACAGGGCACTTCCTGTATAGAATCTTCTCAGGTTTTGGCCTGCCAGATGAGTTCTGTTATACTCACAGACACCATTCAAACAGTTTTAGAAACTTCAGAGTGTTTTCTATCCAAATCTACTAATTATATGCATATTCTAGTTTCTGGGCAGGAGTAGTAACCAGATTAAATCGGGTACGTTTTTTATCCGGCCGTGAAAATACTGCCCCCTATCCCAAACACCTTAATAGGTACTCTTCATATTTATAACACCTTAATAGGTACTATTCATATTTATAACACATTAATAGGTACTATTCATATTTATAACATGTTATTACACTAACTATTCATATTTATAACACATTAATACACTCCTGATCATATTTATAACACGTTAATAGGTACTATTCATATTTATAACATGTTATTACACTTACTATTCATATTTATAACATGTTATTACACTTACTATTCATATTTATAACACATTAATATACTCCTGTTCATGTTTATAAAACATTATTACACTTACTATTCATATTTATTAAGAATTAATACTCACTATTCATATTTATAAAGAATTAATACTCACTATTCATATTTATAACACATTAATACACTCCTGTTCATGTTTATAACATGTTATTACACTCCTGTTCATGTTTATAACATGGTATTACACTCCTGTTCATATTTGTAACGTGTTAAAACCCTATTGCAAATGCTTTTAGCATGTATATACCGTAATTTCCGGACTATTAAGCGCACCTGAATATAAGCCACACCCACTGAATAATTTTTTTAAAATTTATTTTGAACATAAATAAGCCGCACATGTCTATAAGCCGCAGGTGCCTACCGGTACATTGAAACAAATGAACTTTACACAGGCTTTAACGAAACACGGCTTGTAACAAAAATAAATAGGCTTTAACGAAACACTGCTTGTAACAAAAAAGGAAAAATTAGCAGTAAGCTTTAGTTGTCTTTTTGCACTGAGTCAATTCCTCACGCTGCTGTTTCCAACGTCTCATCATCGACTCATTAAGACCAAGCTCCCGTGCAGCAGCTCTATTTCCTTTTCCAACAGCCAGATCAATCGCCTTCAACTTGAAAGCTGCATCATATGCATTTCTCCGTGTCTTTGGCATGATGAGGGTGACAAAATGACTACCGTAATCAGAATGATGGGAAGTTTGAGAGCGCTCGATTTAATCTAAACAGTAAACAAAAAAGTTCTTTGACCTTAACCCGTTCGGCAATTTCATTGGTCTAATGAAAGCTTCATGCCACCAAAAAACTGAGCACGTCACAGAATGTGTTTATTTGGAGAAAAAAATTTGAAAGCGGGAAAAATCCATATATTAGCCTCGTCATTGTTTAAGCCGCGAGGTTCAAAGCCTGGGAAAAAAAGTTGCGGTTTATAGTCCGGAATTTACGGTATGCTCTTATCAATAATTATAAGACATTGACACTATCCTTATCATTTTCATAACATGTTAATACACTCCTATTCATGTTCATAACAAGGTAATACACTCAAATTGATGTTCATACCGTGATACACCCCTATTCATGTTATTAACATGGTAATACACTCTTATTCCTGTGTAGATCTACAGTATGAGTCTGCGTCTGTCTGCGTTGTTTGAAGAACATGTCAACTCCATCCTGGCTGACTACAAAGCCATCCATGGACAGAAGGACAGAAAGACGAGACATAGAGCAGACAGACAGACCAGACATGTGGCGGACAGACAAACCGACAGACAGACCAGACACGTGGTGGACAGACAAACGGACAGACAGACCAGACACGTGGTGGACAGACAAACCGACAGACAGACAAGACACGTGGTGGAAAGACAAACCGACAGACAGACAAGACACGTGGTGGACAGACAAACTGACAGACAGACCAGACACGTGGCGGACAGACAAAATGACAGACAGACAAGACACGTGGCGGCCAGACAAACAGACAGACAGACAAGACACATGGCTGAAAGACAAACCGACAGACAGACAAGACATGTGGTGGCCAGACAAACCGACAGACAGACCAGACAAGCTATGAAGAGGAGGAGGAGTGACTCTCCTTCCAGCAGCGCTGCCTCAAGGTATCTGATTGGTTAATCTGACCTAGCATCAGTGTGTTAGAGCCTTGTGATTGGTTAATCTGACCTAGCATCGGTGTGTTAGAACCTTGTGATTGGTTAATCTGACCTAGCATCGGTGTGTTAGAGCCTTGTGATTGGTTAATCTGACCTAGCATCGGTGTGTTAGAGCCTTGTGATTGGTTAATCTGACCTAGCATCGGTGTGTTAGAGCCTTGTGATTGGTTAATCTGACCTGGCATCGGTGTGTTAGAGCCTTGTGATTGGTTAATCTGACCTAGCATCGGTGTGTTAGGTCAGATTAACCAATCACAAGGCTCTAACACACCGATGCTAGGTCAGATTAACCAATCACAAGGCTCTAACACACCGATGCCAGGTCAGATTAACCAATCACAAGGCTCTAACACACCGATGATAGGTCAGATTAACCAATCACAAGGCTCTATCATCGGTGTGTTAGAGCCTTGTGATTGGTTAATCTGACCTGGCATTGGTGTGTTAGAGCCTTGTGATTGGTTAATCTGACCTAGCATCGGTGTGTTAGAGCCTTGTGGTTGGTTAATCTGACCTAGCATCGGTGTGTTAGAGCCTTATGATTGGTTAACCTGACCTAGTATCGGTGTGTTAGAGCCTTGTGATTGGTTAATCTGACCTAGCATCGGAGTGTGAGCCTTGTGATTGGTTAATCTGACCTGGCATCGGTGTGTTAGAGCCTTGTGATTGGTTAATCTGACCTAGCATCGGTGTGTTAGAGCCTTGTGATTGGTTAATCTGACCTAGCATCGGAGTGTGAGCCTTGTGATTGGTTAATCTGACCTAGCATCGGAGTGTGAGCCTTGTGATTGGTTAATCTGACCTAGCATCGGTGTGTTAGATCCTTGTGATTGGTTAATCTGACCTAGCATCGGTGTGTTAGAGCCTTGTGATTGGTTAATCTGACCTAGCATCGGTGTGTTAGAGCCTTATGATTGGTTAACCTGACCTAGCATCGGTGTGTTAGAGCCTTGTGATTGGTTAATCTGACCTAGCATCGGAGTGTGAGCCTTGTGATTGGTTAATCTGACCTGGCATCGGTGTGTTAGAGCCTTGTGATTGGTTAACCAGACCTAGCATCGGTGTGTTAGAGCCTTGTGATTGGTTAATCTGACCTAGCATCGGTGTGTTAGAGCCTTGTGATTGGTTAATCTGCCTAGCATCGGTGGGTTAGAGCCTTGTGATTGGTTAATCTGACCTAGCATCGGTGTGTTAGAGCCTTGTGATTGGTTAATCTGACCTAGCATCGATGTGTTAGAGCCTTGTGATTGGTTAATCTGACCTAGCATCGGTGTGTTAGAGCCTTGTGATTGGTTAATCTGACCTAGCATCGGTGTGTTAGAGCCTTGTGATTGGTTAATCTGACCTAGCATCTGTGTGTTAGAGCCTTGTGATTGGTTAACCTGACCTAGCATCGGTGTGTTAGAGCCTTGTGATTGGTCTTTGTGATTTTAACGTTTTATCTCCCTCCTTTAGCCCAGAGAGGAAGAAGCGTGTGTCATCGAGGGGTGTATCCAGACTAGATTCCTTGGCCCCACCCACGGCTGCAGCCCCACAGCGCCCCCCCTCCTTGAGACAGACCCTCCCTCTCCTCAATGGGAAGGCAGAACAACAGACCCCCGGACGCACACGCAGCGCCAGGACACACACACCCTCCACAGCAGACATGCACAGCACTGCAGGTGAGGAGTACACACACACACACACACACACACAACTACACCTATAGACAGACACACCTACACCTACAGACACACACACACACCTACAGAAAGACACCGACACCCTTTACAACAGACATGACATACCCCCTTACCCTTTACAACAGACATGACATACCCCCTTACCCTTTACAACAGACATGACATACCCCCTTACCCTTTACAACAGACATGACATACCCCCTTACCCTTTAAAACAGACATGACATACCCCCTTACCCTTTACAACAGACATGACATACCCCTTTACAACAGACATGACATACCCCTTTACCCTTTACAACAGACATGACATACCCCTTTACCCTTTACAACAGACATGACATACCCCCTTACCCTTTACAACAGACATGACATACCCCTTTACCCTTTACAACAGACATGACATACCCCCTTACCCTTTACAACAGACATGACATACCCCTTTACCCTTTACAACAGACATGACATACTGCCTTACTCTTTACAACAGACATGACATACCCCTTTACAACAGGGATGGCATACCCCTTTACCCTTTACAACAGACATGACATACCCCTTTACCCTTTACAACAGACATGACATACCCCTTTACCCTTTACAACAGGGATGACATACTGCCTTACTCTTTACAACAGACATGACATACCCCTTTACCCTTTACAACAGGGATGACATACTGCCTTACTCTTTACAACAGACATGACATACCCCTTTACAACAGGGATGACATACTGCCTTACACTTTACAACAGACATGACATAACCCTTTACCCTTTACAACAGGGATGACATACTGCCTTACTCTTTACAACAGACAGGACATACCCCCTTACCCTTTAAAACAGACATGACATACCCCTTTACAACAGACATGACATACCCCCTTACCCTTTAAAACAGACATGACATACCCCTTTACAACAGACATGACATACCCCCTTACCCTTTAAAACAGACATGACATACCCCTTTACCCTTTACAATAGACATGACATACCCCTTTACCTTTTAAAACAGACATTACATACCCCTTTACAACAGACATGACATACCCCCTTACCCTTTACAACAGACATGACATACCCCTTTACAACAGACATGACATACCCCTTTACCCTTTAAAACAGACATGACATACCCCTTTACAACAGACATGACATACCCCCTTACCCTTTAAAACAGACATGACATACCCCTTTACAACAGACATGACATACCCCTTTACCCTTTACAACAGACATGACATACCCCCTTACCCTTTAAAACAGACATGACATACCCCTTTAAAACAGACATGACATACCCCTTTACAATAGACATGACATACCCCTTTACAACAGACATGACATACCCCTTTACAACAGAGATGACATACCCCTTTACTCTTTACAACAGACATGACATACCCCTTTACCCTTGACAACAGACATGACATACCCCTTTACAACAGACATGACATACCCCCTCACCCTTTACAACAGACATGACATACCCCTTTACCCTTTACAACAGACATGACATACCCCTTTACAACAGACATGACATACCCCTTTACAACAGACATGACATACCCCTTTACAACAGACATGACATATCCCTTTACAACAGACATGACATACCCCCTCACCCTTTACAACAGACATGACATACCCCTTTACCCTTTACAACAGACATGACATACCCCTTTACAACAGACATGACATACCCCCTTTACCCTTTACAACAGACATGACATACCCCTTTACTCTTTACAACAGACATGACATACCCCCTTTACCCTTTACAAGAGACATGACATACCCCTTTACCCTTTACAACAGACATGACATACCCCTTTACAACAGACATGACATACCCCTTTACCCTTTAAAACAGACATGACATACCCCTTTAAAACAGACATGACATACCCCTTTACAACAGACATGACATAGCCCTTTACAACAGAGATGACATACCCCTTTACTCTTTACAACAGACATGACATATCCCTTTACCATTTACAACAGACATGACATACCCCTTTACAACAGACATGACATACCCCCTCATCCTTTACAACAGACATGACATACCCCTTTACCCTTTACAACAGACATGACATACCCCTTTACAACAGACATGACATACCCCTTTACTCTTTACAACAGACATGACATACCCCCTTACCCTTTAAAACAGACATGACATACCCCTTTAAAACAGACATGACATACCCCTTTACAATAGACATGACATACCCCTTTACAACAGACATGACATACCCCTTTACAACAGAGATGACATACCCCTTTACTCTTTACAACAGACATGACATACCCCTTTACCCTTGACAACAGACATGACATACCCCTTTACAACAGACATGACATACCCCCTCACCCTTTACAACAGACATGACATACCCCTTTACCCTTTACAACAGACATGACATACCCCTTTACAACAGACATGACATACCCCTTTACAACAGACATGACATACCCCTTTACAACAGACATGACATATCCCTTTACAACAGACATGACATACCCCCTCACCCTTTACAACAGACATGACATACCCCTTTACCCTTTACAACAGACATGACATACCCCTTTACAACAGACATGACATACCCCCTTTACCCTTTACAACAGACATGACATACCCCTTTACTCTTTACAACAGACATGACATACCCCCTTTACCCTTTACAAGAGACATGACATACCCCTTTACCCTTTACAACAGACATGACATACCCCTTTACAACAGACATGACATACCCCTTTACCCTTTAAAACAGACATGACATACCCCTTTAAAACAGACATGACATACCCCTTTACAACAGACATGACATAGCCCTTTACAACAGAGATGACATACCCCTTTACTCTTTACAACAGACATGACATATCCCTTTACCATTTACAACAGACATGACATACCCCTTTACAACAGACATGACATACCCCCTCATCCTTTACAACAGACATGACATACCCCTTTACCCTTTACAACAGACATGACATACCCCTTTACAACAGACATGACATACCCCTTTACTCTTTACAACAGACATGACATACCCCCTTTACCCTTTACAACAGACATGACATACCCCTTTACTCTTTACAACAGACATGACATACCCCCTTTACCCTTTACAACAGACATGACATACCCCTTTACCCTTTACAACAGACATGACATACCCCTTTACCCTCTACAACATACAACACTGCAGGTGAATAGTACACATTCGACTGATTGGTTGATTGAACTGACATTCGCCCTGTCCGTCCCCCAGCCTCCCCTCGTAGCCCCTCCCCTCAGGCTACTGTCCACCTGAATGGCCACAGTAGTCAGGAGCCAGTGGGCGTGTCTGCAGGTCGGAGGGGACGGAGACCCAGAGCAGTGACCCCTGAACCCAGTCCTAGCCCCGCCCCCAAGGGTCGCCCTCCCGGCAGGAAGAGAGGCAGGAAGTCCAAACAAGAACTAGAGGCCATGAGGAGGAGGGGCCTCCGGCGAAGCTCCACCCCAGAGGACAAGCTCAACCAATCCACAGGCGACGAGGGCGGGACTTCCTCCGCCCAGGAAGCGTCTGTGCTGTCGGGGGCCGGACTTCCAGGAACGCCGCGGCGCCGCGGTAGGCCAAGACTGGTCAGGACAGAGATAGCCCCTCCCCCTTCCAGCCCCGACCCCTCCCCTTCCCCTTTGAGGAGGAGCAGCCGGCGAATCAACGACGAGATGACTCCCCCTGCCCAGTCTCTGCAACAATCACAGAGCGTGAGGGAATCGCCACAGGACGAGAACGACGATGAAGAGGCGGAACAGGAAGGGGAGGGGTCAGCAGGATCGATGCGTACGCGTAACCGGGGGCGACGGACGGCGTACTACACGGAGGAGGACTCAGAGGAGGAGGAGCAGAGACAACTCCTGGTGGAAGACTCCTCCCTCACCTTTGGCACTTCCTCCAAGGGGCGTGTCCGCAAGCTCACAGACAAGGCCAAGGCCAACCTCATCGGCTGGTAACCACGACAACCAACCGCACCGCCGTTATTATGGGATGGTTACCACGACAACCGCTCCCTGGTAACCACGACAACCATGCATTTACTTTGGGCTGGTAACAAAGACAACCCCCCCACTTCCAGACCAGAGGAGAAGATTGGTTGGTCTGACTACTTCCTGTTGTAGGGCAGGGGGCGGGTGATGGTTGCTCCTGGCCTGTCCCCGTCCCTGTGTCCACACTCACCCCTCCTCGCCATAGATCAGCCTGAAGCTCCTCTCTCACTGGTCCTTGGATGACTAGTTTCCTGTGGGGTTTTGACTTTGGACCGTCTCCTGAACACACAACCACATGACCATGGACACACACACACACACACACACACACGCTGTTAAAGCTTCCTGTGTTCTCTCTGACCGTCTCTCTGCCTGTTCTCTCTGCCTGTTCTCTCTGACCGTCTCTCTGGCTGTCTCTCTGACCGTTCTCTCTGACTGTTTTCTCTGACCGTCTCTCTGACTGTTCTCTCTGACCGTCTCTCTGGCTGTCTCTCTGACCGTTCTCTCTGACTGTTTTCTCTGACCGTCTCTCTGACTGTTTTCTCTGACCGTCTCTCTGACCGTCTCTCTGGCCGTCTCTCTGACCGTTCTCTCTGACTGTTCTCTCTGACCGTTCTCTGACTGTTCTCTCTGGCTGTTCTCTCTGACTGTTCTCTTTGACCGTCTCTCTGACTGTTCTCTCTGACTGTTCTCTCTGCCTGTTCTCACTGACTGTTCTCTCTGGCCGTCTCTCTGCCTGTTCTCTCTGACTGTTCTCTCTGACTGTTCTCTCTGGCTGTTCTCTCTGCCTGTTCTCTCTGACCGTCTCTCTGACTGTTCTCTCTGACCGTCTCTCTGACCGTCTCTCTGACCGTCTCTCTGGCCGTCTCAATGTGTGTTCATGTTTGCATGTGTGTGTGCCACAACACCAAATGGGTAGGGAGTGTGTACAACACCAAATGGGTAGGGTGTGTACACAACACCAAATGGGTAGGGTGTGTACACAACACCAAATGGGTAGGGTGTGTATCATAGTGAAGTGTGTGGTGGCTCTATCCAGAGAGAGAGAGAGAGAGAGAGAGAGAGAGCTGATTGAAGGTTGTGTCTGTATGGAAGACAGTCCTCATCATTAGCAATATCTGGTGCCTTTCTGTGGGGTTTACCTGTGTGTGGGTGGGTGGGTTGGTGTGGGGGTGTGTGTGTGGTGTGGGGGTGTGTGGGTGTGTGTGTGGTGTGTGTGTGTGTGTGTGTGTGTGTGTGTGTGTGTGTGTGTGTGTGTGTGTGTGTGTGTGTGTGTGTGTGTGTGTGAGAGAGAGAGATCTGTGGGGTTTACCTGTGTGTTGGTGTGGGGGTGTGTGTGTGTGTGTGTGTGTGAGAGAGAGAGATCTGTGGGGTTTACCTGTGTGTTGGTGTGTGTGTGTGTGTGTGTGTGTGTGTGTGTGTGTGTGTGTGTGTGTGTGTGTGTGTGTGAGAGAGAGAGAGAGACATCTGTGTAGTTTAGTGTACAACCAGTGGTGTCATACAGTTTGATGGAAGTTGATATCAGAGTGTATTTCTTGACAATGGTTGATGTATTATAGGCCAGATATTGTTGTCCAGCTGAAGGTACAGAGGTTGCTGTTAACCTGGTCTCGGATTGGTTTGTGCCATCGCGTCATCTCCTTGGTATGACTGAGAGGCAAGGAGTGGCGTGATGACACAAACAGACTGGTACCCAGGCTATTTTTGTTGGTGTCTTTAACCCTGTTGTCCAGTTCGGAGAGGGATTAGACAGCTTGTATCATTTGAATGAAACCTAATTAAATGTTGATATTTCAAAATGTCTGTTTGTAAAAGGTGATCACACGCAGTCCTACCTGGCGGTCATGACGTTTCGTCCACCGGTTATCGTCACGCAAAAAGACTGTCGGTCTCACGGTTAATTAACCGGTAATTAACATAAATACTTTTAGCATCATCAGGCCACCACATACAAGCTGCATAAAAACCTTCGGGACATCTACATTTAAAAGTCTAATAAATAAACGTAATATACACCATCACAATAAAGCCAGTATTTATTATAGTCCGAAAGAAATATGACATGAACATTTTATTTCAGAAGAACAGAATAGGAGTTGTCTAACTGTATCTCCATGCTATAGATACTGTATGTTATCTGGCTATTCTCCATGATATAGACTGTAGACTTGTTCATTTATCAGACTAGATACTGTATGTTATCTGGCTATGATATAGACTGTAGACTTGTTCATTTATCAGACTAGATACTGTATGTTATCTGGCTATTCTCCATGATATAGACTGTAGACTTGTTCATTTATCAGACTAGATACTGTATGTTATCTGGCTATGATATAGACTGTAGACTTGTTCATTTATCAGACTAGATACTGTATGTTATCTGGCTATTCTCCATGATATAGACTGTAGACTTGTTCATTTATCAGACTAGATACTGTATGTTATCTGGCTATGATATAGACTGTAGACTTGTTCATTTATCAGACTAGATACTGTATGTTATCTGGCTATGATATAGACTGTAGGCTTGTTCATTTATCAGACTAGATACTGTATGTTATCTGGCTATGATATAGACTGTAGACTTGTTCATTTATCAGACTAGATACTGTATGTTATCTGGCTATTCTCCATGATATAGACTGTAGGCTTGTTCATTTAGCAGACTAGATATGCTTATAAGTCCCTTGTGAGATCATTTGAGACAGGTCCGATACACTAGAATGAGAGTTATTTGGCAACTTTAGGTTGTGAATGATACAAAACTTAGAATATCTTAGAAATCAAAACATGTATGTGCTGCATGATGGGACTTTTGATGATTTGAGAAAGTAGATAAAACAAATAATCTTTCTCTGTTCCTTGCCTCAGGCTGCACAAAGCTGTTCTCTCATCAAGTCATCATATTATCACAACTCAATTTAATATTGTCTTTACTCACATGATAAATGAGTTGAGATTTAGAATGGCCCATTGTGAAACAGGAACAGGAAACACATCTGTATGCACTGGAATAGCGAATGGAGGTCAAGCGCTTTCCCCCACCGGTCCGTTTTATAGGCCGCTTCGGGTTTTACAGCGAAGCATGTGCTTAATATGAGACAAGGAAACATATTTCACTGAACTGTTGAAGAGCCTCTATCTCTCTGCACGCTCCAGAAATAAAGCAGAGAGGAGGAGGAGATGGAAACGCACGGTGGAGAGATGGTGGACTCCTAACCGGATCAAACCAGATATAAATGGACTGAAGCGAACTGGAGACTGATCCTAGATTTCGTGTTTGTTCTGATTGTGCCTTGGAAACTCTCTCTCTCTCTTCTGAATACTATCTCTCTCTCCTGGATACTATCTCTCTCTCCTGGATACTATCTCTCTCTCCTGGATACCCTCTCTCTCTCCTGGATACCCTCTCTCTCTCCTGGATACTATCTCTCTCTCCTGGATACCCTTTCTCTCTCCTGGATACCCTCTCTCTCTCCTGGATACTATCTCTCTCCTGGATACTAATTCTCTCTCCTGGATACTATCTCTCTCTCCTGGATACCCTTTCTCTCTCCTGGATACTATCTCTCTCCTGGATACTATCTCTCTCTCCTGGATACCCTCTCTCTCTCCTGGATACCCTCTCTCTCTCCTGGATACCCTCTCTCTCTCCTGGATACTATCTCTCTCTCTCCTGGATACCCTCTCTCTCCTGGAGACTATCTCTCTCTCCTGGATACTATCTCTCTCTCCTGGTACCCTTTCTCTCTCCTGGATACTATCTCTCTCTCCTGGATACTATCTCTCTCTCCTGGATACCCTCTCTCTCGCCTGGATACTATCTCTCTCTCCTGGATACTATCTCTCTCTCCTGGATACTATCTCTCTCTCCTGGATACCCTCTCTCTCTCCTGGATACCCTCTCTCTCTCCTGGATACCCTCTCTCTCTCCTGGATACTATCTCTCTCTCCTGGATACCCTCTCTCTCTCCTGGATACTATCTCTCTCTCCTGGATACCCTCTCTCTCTCCTGGATACCCTTTCTCTCTCCTGGATACTATCTCTCTCTCCTGGATACTATCTCTCTCTCCTGGATACCCTCTCTCTCTCCTGGATACTATCTCTCTCTCTCCTGGATACCCTCTCTCTCTCCTGGATACTATCTCTCTCTCCTGGATACCCTCTCTCTCCTGGATACCCTCTCTCTCTCCTGGATACCCTCTCTCTCCTGGATACTATCTCTCTCTCCTGGATACCCTCTCTCTCTCCTGGATACCCTCTCTCTCTCCTGGATACTATCTCTCTCTCCTGGATACCCTCTCTCTCTCCTGGATACTATCTCTCTCCTGGATACTATCTCTCTCCTGGATACCCTCTCTCTCTCCTGGATACTATCTCTCTCTCCTGGATACCCTCTCTCTCTCCTGGATACTATCTCTCTCTCCTGGATACTATATCTCTCTCCTGGATACTATCTCTCTCTCCTGGATACTATCTCTCTCTCCTGGATACTATCTATATCTCCTGGATACCCTCTTTCTCCTGGATACTATCTCTCTCTCCTGGATACCCTCTCTCTCCTGGATACCCTCTCTCTCTCCTGGATACTATCTCTCTCCTGGATACCCTTTCTCTCTCCTGGATACTATCTCTCTCTCCTGGATACTATCTCTCTCTCCTGGATACCCTCTCTCTCTCCCGGATACCCTCTCTCTCTCCTGGATACTATCTCTCTCCTGGATACCCTTTCTCTCTCCTGGATACCCTCTCTCTCCTGGATACTATCTCTCTCTCCTGGATACTATCTCTCTCTCCTGGATACCCTCTCTCTCTCCTGGATACTATCTCTCTCTCCTGGATACTATCTCTCTCTCCTGGATACTGTCGAAAACAGCAGGTCCGGGACAAGGTAGCACGTTGTCCGGTGAACAGGTCAGGGTTCCATAGCCGCAGGCAGAACAGTTGAAACTGGAGCAGCAGCACGACCAGCTGGACTGGGGACAGCCAGGAGTCTTCAGGCCAGGTAGTCCTGAGTCATGGTCCTAGGGCTCAGGTCCTCCGAGAGAAGAGGGGGAGAGAGATAATTAGAGGGAGCATACTTCAATTAACACGGGACACCAGATAAGACATGAGATTTATACCAGATATAAAAGACTGATCCTAGACCCCCGGCACATAGACACTGCAGGCTGAGACGTGGGGGTCCGGGGAGATTGTGGCCCCGTCCGACGATACCCCTGGATAGGAGCCTTGTCTGGTTGGTGGGCTGGGAGGAGCCCTGTCTGTCTGCTGATTGGTGGGCTGGGAGGAGCCCTGTCTGTCTGCTGATTGGTGGGCTGGGAGGAGCCCTGTCTGTCTGCTGGTTGGTGGGCTGGGAGGAGCAGACTGTCTGTCTGCTGATTGGTGGGCTGGGAGAAGCCCTGTCTGTCTGCTGGTTGGTGGGCTGGGAGGAGCAGACTGTCTGTCTGCTGATTGGTGGGCTGGGAGGAGCCCTGTCTTTTGGTTTAGACTAGACTGATCAGTTCTAGAGGAGCTAGACAGGACTGGGCTGGACAGACAGACTGACTACACTAGACAGGACTGGGCTGGACAGACAGAAGGACTACACTAGACATATAGACTGGGCTGGACAGACAGACACATTTACTGGGCTGTCCAACGTAGTCTGCTTGTCTGTCCAGCCCAGTCCTGTCTAGTGTAGTCTGTCTGTCCAGCCCAGTCCTGTCTAGTGTAGTCAGTCTGTCTGTCCAGCCCAGTCCTGTCCAGTGTAGTCTGTCTGTCTGTCCAGTGTAGTCTCTCTCTCTCAATTTTTCAATTAAATTACATTTCCTTCATTGGCATAAAGTAACAATGTACATATCGCCAAAGCTTACTTTGGAGATGTACAATATTAACATAATTAATAATAATAATGATCAATATTGTCAACAGGAAGTAAGAACAATAACCAATAATACATTGAACAATAACATTAAACAGGTTGATTGGTCTGTCAGACACTGTCCCTCATCTTATGGCAGTAATGTAGTGCGCTGCCAACCCACAGCTCTCTGCGTCCTCCCCCAACAGGACGGGTAGCCTGTCCTCATCAGAGAGGTCTTTAAAACCTTGAATAAAGGTTTCAATTTGGGGAAATGACACTCTGTGTTTTATCTGCTGTGGTACAGCCCTTTCCTCTCCACATGTTTTCCTGTGTCTACCCTTCTCAATGGCAAGGCTGTGCTCACTGAGCCTGTACATTGTCAAGGTTTTTCTAAGGTTTTGATCAGTAACCATGGTCAAATATTTAGCCACGGTGTCCTGTCGATTTAGGGCCAGATAGCACTGCATTTTGCTTTGAGCTTTGTGCTTGTGTTTCCCAATAAGCAATGTAGTTTTCTTTTGACTGTGTTGTAATTTGGTTTATTCTGATTGATTGGATGTTCTGGTCCTGAGGCTTCAGTGTGTTAGTAGAACAGGTTTGTGAACTCAGCCCCAGGACAAGCTGGATGAGGGTCCTGAGGCTTCAGTGTGTTAGTAGAACAGGTTTGTGAACTCAGCCCCAGGACCAGCTGGATGAGGGTCCTGATGCTTCAGTGTGTTAGTAGAACAGGCTAGGGAACTCAGCCCCAGGACCAGCTGGATGAGGGTCCTGAGGCTTCAGTGTGTTAGTAGAACAGGTTTGTGAACTCAGCCCCAGGACCAGCTGGATGAGGGTCCTGAGGCTTCAGTGTGTTAGTAGAACAGGTTTGTGAACTCAGCCCCAGGACCAGCTGGATGAGGGTCCTGAGGATTCAGTGTGTTAGTAGAACAGGTCTGTGAACTCAGCCCCAGGACCAGCTGGATGAGGGGACTCTTTTCTTTGCTCAGCTCTTGGCATTGCAGGGCTTGGTATTGATATGAGAGGGGGTCACTGTATTTTAATGTTTCCAAAACTGAATTGCTCTTTTTTAAGTTTTTATTATTAGTGTATATTGGCCTAATTCTGCCCTGCATGCGTTGTTTGTAGTTTTCCTCTGGACATGTAGGAAAATCTTACAGAACTTTGCATGCAGGGTTTCAATGGGGTGTTTGTCCTATTTGGTGAAATCTTGTTTTACAAGTGGACCACACATCTCACTGCCATAAAGTGCAATTGGTTCAATGACACATTCAATTAGTTTTAGCCAAATTGAATAGAAATTTCAATAGGTATGCTCTCTCTCTCCCTCTCTCTCTCTCTCTCTCTCTGACACACACTTTTCTGTGACTTTGGTCACTTTTTTAAATGATTGTTTTGTTTTTGTGATAATTTTTTTAACGCCAAATCAATCCTGTGGCACTGAGATCCAGATCACGGCTTAATGAATGTCTCCTATACCCTGTCAGTCTACACACCCCTCTGTCCTCTCAGTGGTATATACCCTGTCAGTCTACACACCCCTCTGTCCTCTCAGTGGTATATACCCTGTCAGTCTACACACCCCTCTGTCCTCTCAGTGGTATATACCCTGTCAGTCTACACACCCCTCTGTCCTCTCAGTGGTATATACCCTGTCAGTCTACACACCCCTCTGTCCTCTCAGTGGTATATACCCTGTCAGTCTACACACCCCTCTGTCCTCTCAGTGGTATATACAGAGCCTTCAGAAAGTAGTCATGCCCTTTGACTTTTACCACATTTTGTTGTTACAGCCTGATCTACACACATTTTGTGTCCCTGATCTACACACACCTCATAAATGTCAAAGTGGAATTTTGTTTTTTCGAAATTTTTTGCTAATTCATTAAAAATGAAAAGCTGATGTCTTGAGTCAATAAGTATTCAATGTCCTTAACAAGTCACATAATAAGTTGCATGGACTCACTCTGTAGTGCAATAATAGTGTTTAACATGATGTTTGAGTAACTACCTCATCTCTATACCTCCACACATACAACTATCTGTCAGGTCCCTCAGTCGAGCAGTGAATTTCAAACACAGATTCAACCACAAAGACCAGGGAGGTTTTTCCAAACTGATTAGAAGATGTGTAAACAAAAATATCCCTTTGAGCAGTGAAGTTATTAATTAGACTTTTAAGGGTGTATCAATGCAAAGATACAGATACAAAGAGTCCTAACTCAGTTGCCGGAGAGGAAGGAAACTGTTCAGTGATTTCACCATGAGGCCAATGGTGACTTTAAAACAGTTACAGAGTTTAACGGCTGTGATAGGAGAAAACTGAGGATGGAGCAACAATATTGTACTGACTCCACAATACTAACCTAAAGGACAGAGTGAAAAGTACAGAATACAAATATTCCAAAACATGGATCCTGCATCCAGGCTCTTTTAATATTGCAAAAATTGAGGCAAATTAAGATTTTTTTTGCTCTGAATATAAAGCATTGTGCTGGATTTTCCACAAACACAACACATCACTGAGTACCACTCTTCATATTTTCAAGCATGGTGGTGACTGCATCATGTTATGGGTATGCTTGCCATCAGCAAGAATTATGGAGTTTTTTAAGATAAAACTAAACGGAATAGAGCTAAGCACAGGCAAAATCCTAGAGGAAAACCTGGTTCAGTCTGCTTTCCACCAGACCCTGGGAGATTAATTCACCTTTCAGCAGGACAATTACCTAAAACACAAGGCCAAATATACTCTGGAGTTGCTAACCAAGACGACATTGAATGTTCCTGAGTGGCCTAGATACAGTTTTGACTTAAATCGGCTTGGAAATCTATGGCAAGACTTCAACAAAATGTGTGTCTAACCAACTTGACAGAACTAGAATCATTTTTTTTTTAAGAATACTGGGCAAATATTGAACAATTTAGGTGTGCAAAGCACTTAGAGATGTACCCTAAAAGACTCAACAGCTGTAATCGCTGACAAAGGTGATTCTAACATGTATTGACTCAGAGGGGGGTGAATACTTATCTAAGATATATTAGTGATTTATTTTTCATTTATTTGTAATAAATGTTAGAATTTTTTTTCTACCACTTTGACATTGACAGAGTATTTTGTGTAGATCGTTGACCAAAAAATGACAGTGAAATCTATTTGAATCCCACTTTGTAACTCAGAAAAAGGTAATGGAGTGTGAATACTTTCTGAAAGGGGTCTGTACATGTTAATATGTGAAAGCTCTAGTACCTGATGTGTGTACCGTGTCACAGTCGCCCTCTGGGGTCTGCAGGGGTGAGAGGTCACCGTGGGAGGGCGGGGAGTGGCGTTTGGGGTGGGGTTGTATACTTTTATATAAAAAGAAGAGTTAAATGAAAAAAATAAAATAAACCTGAATGTTCATTTGTCTGTTAGTTACCATGACAACGACGATGATATTTTAATGAAATAAACTGTTGGTGTTTTCAGAACTCTTTTCTCGCTCATACTAAATGTACTCTCTCTCTCTCCTGGATACCCTCCTGTCAGATTCACCACGTCTTCTGGACTACAGTAGTTCACTACAGGAACAGGGTAATCGTCTGAGATTGACCCACAGTGTCGTATTCTTCACTCCCGCTGAAAAGATACAGGCCTGTACTAACACACTATTCAACTAATCAACCAGTCATCAATACCTTGATTAGCTCAATCAGGTGTGTTAGTGTTGGGCTGTAAGTAAACCCTGCACCCCCTGTATGTCTCCAGGACCAAAACCAGGTGACTCAAGCTCTTCTGTGGTTCACTGCGGTGTGTTCATGTCTCAAACCAGACTGGGCACATCTTCCAGCAAAATATCCCTTGAGATTTACATTTTACAAAATTACCGTCTCGGACGTCTAATCCCTGCAGCCTCTCGCGCTTCACCACGTTGAAAAATGTCCAGGTGTGTGTTGGACCAAGACTGTATTTATGTAAATAGAGCTAGCTACCAGGGGAGCTGTCTCTCCTCATGGCCGGTTCCTCACACCACACCGCGACCTGTCAACTCTCTAGTCGCCTTCCTCACACCACGACCTGTCAACTCTCGAATCGCCTTCCTCACACCATGACCTGTCAACTCTCTAGTCGCCTTCCTCACACCACACCACGACCTGTCAACTCTCTAGTCTCCTTCCTCACACCACGACCTGTCAACTCTCTAGTCGCCTTCCTCACACCACACCACGACCTGTCAACTCTCTAGTCATCTTCCTCACACCACGACCTGTCAACTCTCTAGTCATCTTCCTCACACCACGACCTGTCAACTCTCTAGTCATCTTCCTCACACCACGACCTGTCAACTCTCTAGTCATCTTCCTCACACCACGACCTGTCAACTCTCTAGTCGCCTTCCTCACACCACGACCTGTCAACTCTCTAGTCGCCTTCCTCACACCACGACCTGTCAACTCTCTAGTCGTCCTTCCTCACACCACGACCTGTCAACTCTCTAATCGCCTTCCTCACACCACGACCTGTCAACTCTCTAGTCGCCTTCCTCACACCACACCACGACCTGTCAACTCTCTAGTCGCCTTCCTCACACCACGACCTGTCAACTCTCTAGTCGCCTTCCTCACACCACGACCTGTCAACTCTCTAGTCATCTTCCTCACACCACGACCTGTCAACTCTCTAGTCGCCTTCCTCACACCACGACCTGTCAACTCTCTAGTCGCCTTCCTCACACCACGACCTGTCAACTCTCTAGTCGCCTTCCTCACACCACGACCTGTCAACTCTCTAATCGCCTTCCTCACACCACGACCTGTCAACTCTCTAGTCGCCTTCCTCACACCACACCACGACCTGTCAACTCTCTAGTCATCTTCCTCACACCACGACCTGTCAACTCTCTAGTCGCCTTCCTCACACCACGACCTGTCAACTCTCTAGTCGCCTTCCTCACACCACGACCTGTCAACTCTCTAGTCGCCTTCCTCACACCACGACCTGTCAACTCTCTAGTCGCCTTCCTCACACCACACCACGACCTGTCAACTCTCTAGTCGCCTTCCTCACACCACGACCTGTCAACTCTCTAGTCGCCTTCCTCACACCACGACCTGTCAACTCTCTAATCGCCTTCCTCACACCACGACCTGTCAACTCTCTAGTCGCCTTCCTCACACCACGACCTGTCAACTCTCTAGTCGCCTTCCTCACACCACGACCTGTCAACTCTCTAATCGCCTTCCTCACACCACGACCTGTCAACTCTCTAGTCGCCTTCCTCACACCACACCACGACCTGTCAACTCTCTAGTCGCCTTCCTCACACCACGACCTGTCAACTCTCTAGTCGCCTTCCTCACACCACGACCTGTCAACTCTCTAGTCGCCTTCCTCACACCACGACCTGTCAACTCTCTAGTCGCCTTCCTCACACCACACCACGACCTGTCAACTCTCTAGTCGCCTTCCTCACACCACGACCTGTCAACTCTCTAATCGCCTTCCTCACACCACGACCTGTCAACTCTCTAGTCGCCTTCCTCACACCACGACCTGTCAACTCTCTAGTCGCCTTCCTCACACCACGACCTGTCAACTCTCTAGTCGCCTTTCTAACTCAGGTAATGGGTGGATAACTCGGATAATGGGTGGATAACTCGGATAATGGGTGGATAACTCGGATAATGGGTGAATAACTCGGATAAGGGGTGGATAACTCGGATAATGGGTGAATAACTCGGATAATGGGTGGATAACTCAGGTAATGGGTGGATAACTCGGATAATGGGTGAATAACTCGGATGTATCTTCCATGAAGAATATGACCTGTATATACCGTTTCCATATGATATTTGAGCAGGGTACAACATTTAATTAATCAATTCATAGAAATGGCCCATACACTCAAATGATTGATTGATTACAGTAAAAACATGACCTTTATTCTCAGGGTCAGGGGTTAGAGTAGAGGGTAGGGTTAATAATGTGTCTGTCTACAAATCAAAGTTCATTGGTCGCTAGTGTTGAGCGATTAACCAAATTTCGGTTATTTTTGGGGTTTTCAAATGAATTGACAGATGTCGGTTCAATTATTTGAATTACATTTCCTTTGTTTTTTTTTGTAAACTCAGTGCCCATTTTCTCACTGCAGTTTCTCTAGAGATAAATCGGATGAAGCCCGAACTGTGCGATGTACACTGAACATAAAAAAACGCAACATTCAACAATTACAAAGATTTTACTGAGTTACTGTTTATATAAGGAAATCAGTCAATTGAAATAAATTCATTAGGTCCTAATCTATATATTTCACATGACTGGGGATACAGATATGCATCTGTTGGTCACAGATACCTTTAAAAAGGTAGAGGCCCCCCACTTATGTGTTCTATTCCAGAAAACCAGTCGGTATCTGGTGGGACCACCATTCGCCTCATGCAGCGCGACACATCTCCTTCACATAGAGTTGATCAGGATGTTGATTGTGGCCTGTGGAATGTCGTCACGCTCCTCTTCAATGGCTGTGTGAAGTTGCTAGATATTGGGCGGGAACTGGAACATGCTGTCATGCACGTCGATCCAGAGCATCCCAAAACGTGCTCAATGGGTGACATGTCTGGTGAGTATGTAGGCCATGGAAGAACTGGGACATTTCCAGCTTCCAGGAATTGTGTACAGATTCTTGCATCATGGGGCCGTGCATTATCATGCTGAAACATGAGGTGATGGTGGGGGATGAATGGCACGACAATGCGACTCAAGATCTCATCACGATATCTCTGTGCATTAAAATTGCCATCAATAAAATGCTATTGTGTTCGTTGTCCATAGCTTATGTCTGTCCATACCATAACCACACCACCACCATGAGGCACTCTGTTCACAACGATGACATCAGCAAACCAGTTGAAAGAGGGAATCATCTGTGAAGGGCACACTTCCTCTAGTGTGCCAGTGGCCATCGAAGGTGAACATTTGTCCACTGAAGTCAGTTACGACACTGAACTGCAGTCAGGTCAAGTCCCTGGTGAGGACAACAAGCACACAGATGAGCTTCCCTGAGATGGTTTCTGACAGTTTGTGCAGAAATTCTTTGGTTGTGTAAACCCACAGTTTCATCAGCTGTCCAGGTGGCTGGTCTCAGACGAGGTGAAGAAGCCGGATGTGGAGGTCCTGGGCTGGTGTGGCTACTCATGGTCTGCGGTTGTGAGGCTGGTTGGACGTACTGCCAAATTCTCTCAAAAGATGTTGGAGGCGGCTTATGGTAGAGAAATTAACATTAAAATTATCTGGCAACAGCTCAGGTGGACATTCCTGCAGTAATGCAGCATACCAATTGCAAGCTCCCTCAAAACTTGAGACATCTGTGGCATTGTGTTGTGATCTCAGGCCCTTCTTATGAACAATACTCTCTTTTATGAGCAAGTCTTATTTACATTTACGTCATTTAGCAGACGCTCTTATCCAGAGCGACTTACAGCAGTGAATGCATACATTTCATTTCATGCATTTTTTTTGTACTGGCCTGGCCCCCCGTGGGAATCAAACCCACAACCCTGGCGTTGCACACACCATGCTCTACCAACTGAGCCACAGGGAAGACCAGGTCAGGTCTTATGAATGGATATTTGTTTTCTACAGCTTATCAGCGTACACCCAATATGTTCCCCTGTTGATGGTGCTTATTATGCATTATGGTTGAACCAACAGATTACATGGAACAAAACTATTTAATGAAATAGGAAACAATTAAATATATATATGAAATTGAATTAAATGTCATATACATATTTTGTATATATATATATATATATATTGTTGATGCTAATATTATGTACAATATTCAGTTCTGTTTCCATAACAATATGGACAACAATATATTCAATATGCCATAAAGTATTGTTTTTAACAGTTTCACTCAATTCATTCTAATTAACTTAATAATTATGACACACCACTCTATTTAACTAGCCAAGTCAGTTAAGAACAAATTCTTATTTACAATGACGGCCTAGGAACAGTGGGTTAACTGCCTTGTTCAGGGGCAGAAGGACAGATTTTTACCTTGTCAGCTCTGGGATTCAATCTAGCAGCCTTTCGGTTACTGGCCCAACGCTCTAACCACTAGGCTACCTGCCGCCCCTACATAGCCTGGTTGAAGCATTCACGACATTACCCTGAAGAAGGCACAGTGATGCCGAAACGTTGGTAATTTACCCAATATATTACTGGGAGCTAATAGTGTGCGACTCACTTTATTTTTATAGCTGATAGTTTATTCTCCGTTAGTCAGTACCTTAAGTACATAAAATACATTTCTCTGGTTGTGCGCCAGCTCATGTTTATTGTGTGACAAAACATTTTAGAAACTTTTATTGTCCCCAACACAAGGTGCACCTTTGTAATGATCATGCTGTTAAATCAGCTTCTTGATATGCCACACCTGTCAGGTGGATGGATTATCTTGGCAAAGGAGAAATGCTCACTAACAGGGATGTAAACACATTTGTGCACACAATCTGAGAGAAATAAGCTTTCTGTGCATATAGATCATTTCTGGGATCTTTTATTTCAGCTCATGAAACATGGGACCCACACTTTACATGTTGCGTTTATTTGTTTGTTCAGTGTAGTAGGGAGTTGTAGTTTCCAACATGCCAATATTATACATAGTTTAGCTTTTTTTAAAGTGGTAATTAACTACAATAACCATAATCCATTGTGCCTACTTGACGGAGACGAAGAGAAGAAAGAAGAACGTGCGATGGAGAGGGAGAGGGAGAGTAGCAGAAGGACGAATGGCACCGACAGACATGGCATCTCTGCTTCTAGCTCCACACAACAGTGGATGGCGATGAGACAGCCTACAGGTCAGAAACTTGGCAGTGTAGTGCCAGGTCAAGAATCTCTCCATCAGTATACCAAGGAGCTGATCGTGGACTACAGGAGAAAGAGGGGAGAGCACGTCCCCATCCTCATCGACAGGGCTGTAGTGGAGCGTGGAACACGGCCCACACACACCCACACTGTTGTGAAGCCATCCAGGACCAGGTATCAGGTGGTGTCAGAGGAAGGACCAAAGAATTGCCAAAGACTCCAGCACCCACGTAAACTGTTCACTCTGCTATGGTCCGGCAAACAGTACTGGAGCATCGGCTCTCAGACGAACAGATATCTTCTACCACCAAGCTATAAGACTGCTAAATAGACATGAGACCGCTAAATTGTTAATTAAATGGTTACTCGGACTAGCTGCACTTACCCTGTCTTGCACTGACTCTATGCACCAGGTGAATCCAGGTGAACGCTATGATCCCTTATTGATGTCACTTGTTTAATCCATTTCAATCAGTGTAGATAAGAGGCCACCAACCTTTTCTGAGTCAAGATCACTTTCTGAGTCAAAATAAAAGCTGAAATCTACCTCTCTGATTTTTTTTTTAACATGACTTAAAAAACACAATCCTATGCAACATTAACCAATTAAAACAGTTCTGTAGCAATGGCTCCGGTCAGATGTGACAGCTCTGCTTCCAGCTCTGCTTCCAGCTCTGCTTCAGGCTCCAACAGACGTGACAGCTCTGCTTCCAGCTCCAACAGACGTGGCAGCTCTGCTTCCAGCTCCAACAGACGTGGCAGCTCTGCTTCCAGCTCTGCTTCCAGCTCCAACAGACATGGCAGCTCTGCTTCCAGCTCTGCTTCCAGCTCCAACAGACGTGACAGCTCTGCTTCCAGCTCTGCTTCCAGCTCTGCTTCCAGCTCTGCTTCCAGCTCCTACAGACATGGCTGCTCTGCTTCCATCTCCAACAGACGTGACAGCTCTGCTTCCAGCTCCTACAGACATGGCAGCTCTGCTTCCAGCTCCAACAGACGTGACAGCTCTGCTTCCAGCTCCAACAGACGTGGCAGCTCTGCTTCCAACTCCGACAGACGTGGCAGCTCTGCTTCCAACTCCAACAGACGTGACAGCTCTGCTTCCAGCTCCGACAGACGTGGCAGCTCTGCTTCCAGCTCCTTCCAGCTCCGACAGACGTGGCAGCTCTGCTTCCAACTCCGACAGACGTGGCAGCTCTGCTTCCAGCTCCGACAGACGTGGCAGCTCTGCTTCCAACTCCGACAGACGTGGCAGCTCTGCTTCCAGCTCCGACAGACGTGGCAGCTCTGCTTCCAACTCCGACAGACGTGGCAGCTCTGCTTCCAGCTCCAACAGACGTGACAGCTCTGCTTCCAGCTCCAACAGACGTGGCAGCTCTGCTTCCAACTCCGACAGACGTGGCAGCTCTGCTTCCAGCTCCAACAGACGTGACAGCTCTGCTTCCTGCTCCGACAGACGTGGCAGCTCTGCTTCCAGCTCCGACAGACGTGGCAGCTCTGCTTCCAGCTCCTTCCAGCTCCGACAGACGTGGCAGCTCTGCTTCCAACTCCGACAGACGTGGCAGCTCTGCTTCCAGCTCCAACAGACGTGGCAGCTCTGCTTCCAGCTCCAACAGACGTGGCAGCTCTGCTTCCAGCTCCAACAGACGTTGCAGCTCTGCTTCCAACTCCAACAGACGTGGCAGCTCTGCTTCCAGCTCCAACAGACGTGGCAGCTCTGCTTCCAACTCCGACAGACGTGGCAGCTCTGCTTCCAGCTCCAACAGACGTGACAGCTCTGCTTCCTGCTCCGACAGACGTGGCAGCTCTGCTTCCAGCTCCGACAGACGTGGCAGCTCTGCTTCCAGCTCCTTCCAGCTCCGACAGACGTGGCAGCTCTGCTTCCAACTCCGACAGACGTGGCAGCTCTGCTTCCAGCTCCAACAGACGTGGCAGCTCTGCTTCCAGCTCCAACAGACGTGGCAGCTCTGCTTCCAGCTCCAAAAGACGTGGCAGCTCTGCTTCCAACTCCAACAGACGTGGCAGCTCTGCTTCCAGCTCCAACAGACGTGGCAGCTCTGCTTCCAACTCCGACAGACATGGCAGCTCTGCTTCCAACTCCGACAGACGTGGCAGCTCTGCTTCCAGCTCCAACAGACGTGGCAGCTCTGCTTCCAACTCCGACAGACGTGGCAGCTCTGCTTCCAGCTCCAACAGACGTGACAGCTCTGCTTCCAGCTCCGACAGACGTGGCAGCTCTGCTTCCAGCTCCTTCCAGCTCCAAAAGACGTGGCAGCTCTGCTTCCAACTCCAACAGACGTGGCAGCTCTGCTTCCAGCTCCAACAGACGTGGCAGCTCTGCTTCCAGCTCCGACAGACGTGGCAGCTCTGCTTCCAGCTCCAACAGACGTGGCAGCTCTGCTTCCAGCTCCAACAGACGTGGCAGCTCTGCTTCCAACTCCGACAGACGTGGCAGCTCTGCTTCCAGCTCCAACAGACGTGACAGCTCTGCTTCCAGCTCCGACAGACGTGGCAGCTCTGCTTCCAGCTCCGACAGACGTGGCAGCTCTGCTTCCAACTCCGACAGACGTGGCAGCTCTGCTTCCAGCTCCGACAGACGTGGCAGCTCTGCTTCCAGCTCCGACAGACGTGGCAGCTCTGCTTCCAGCTCCAACAGACGTGGCAGCTCTGCTTCCAGCTCCTAAGCAACTTTACAGTATTTTTTAACATTTTTATTTCTTACACTATTAGCCCAGAAAGTTTTTTGTGTTTTTACATACAGCCGGAAATAACTTTTGGATATCAGAGCGGCGGTAACCAGTATTCTGACCAGAAATATGACTTTCCCAAATTGGATCTTTTGTTCGTATAACCCCCAAGGCAATTGAACTTTTTCCAGAGGCTGCTCCAAGATGCCGCCGGCGGTGAAGAGGTATTCGAAGTGGACTTCTAGTCCGACTCAGGAGGCGTGCACACCATCCACCACTTCCGAGTATATTACTCGCTAATGTTCAGTATCTGGACAATGAAGTAGATGAGATCCAGAGAGACATCAGGGACTGTAAAACAATCTGTTTCACGGAATCATGGCTCTGTCCGTATATACTGTCCCCGTCCCATACAGCCAGCTGGGTTCTCAGTACATTGTGCAGCCCGGGGAAGAAGAAAGGCAGGGGTGTGATTGTGATAACGTACAGTAACTCAAGTCCTTTTGTTCACCCGACCTAGAATACCTCACAATCAAATGCCTACCGTATACCAGGTATGAAGGTAAGAACCAGATGCAGACCACGTCGAATAAACAATAGTTTAATGCTCCAACAGGGGAAGGCAGTAGACAGATCAAGGCAGGCAGAGGTCAGTAAACCAGAGGTGGGGCAACGGTACCGGGTGGCAGGCAGGTTAGGAGACTATAGGACTTGAGTCAGGACAGGCAAGGGTCAAAACCATTATTAGGGTAGGAGACTATAACACAGTGTTAAGTACATCAATGGACCGTAAAGGTAATCACTCTACAAACTATCATCACCGTGCTCTTAAGGAAATCACAAATATTATGGACACATTAGAAATAGTGGATATTTGGAGACTAAAAAATCCCGACCTAGTGAGATATACATGGAGGAGACTTAATAAAGCTAGTCATCTTGACTACTTTCTTGTCTCTTTCTCTCTTGTATCAAAGGTTAAAAAAGTTTTAATAGGAGACAGAATGAGTTCGGATCATCATCTAATTGGCATTCACATAACTCATAGATTTCCACATGGACGGGGATATTGGAAATTTAATCAAAGTTTACTTGAGGAGAACATATTTTTAAGACAAAATAATGTATAACTTAATTTTTCCAGTATAATATAGGTTCAGCAAATCCCCTTATTTATTGGGATACCTTTAAATGTACCTTCAGGGGTCATTCAATTCAATATTCATCAAAAATAAAAAAGCTGTTTCTGGCTAAGGGACAAGACTAACAAGGGAAATCCATGAACTAATAGTACAGGTAGATAGCAATGAAAACGATACTACAGAGATACAAAATAAGTTAGAGGAAAAACAAAAAGAATACAGGAACCCAAACAAAAATATTTTGCAGAAACTCGTTACTGAAGACGGAGTCATCTATGATTCTCCGAATGATATTTTAAAAGAGGAAGCTAATTATTATAGGCAGATGTTCTCTTTTCCATCTCATCCTCTCCCACTGAATGAAGATTACGGTAAGGAATTCTTTCCAAAATAATATAAAAATGGAAAATTAACAAATGTACAGAAAGATCAGTGCAAAGGCCAAATTACAGAGGAATAACTTTTCGAGGCTATTAAATCCTTTCAGTCTGGAAAAACCCCAGGCCTTGATGGCATACCGGTAGAGGTATATCAAGCCTTTTTTGATATACTAAAAGCTCCATTGTTAGATTGTTTTAACTACTCCTATAGAAATGGTAGTCTGTCAGGTACTCAGCAGGAAGGTCTGATTTCTCTATAATTAAAACAAGATGGCAAATATAAAGACCCAGTCTCTAAAAAACTGGAAGCCCCTTACACTTCAATGCTGTGATGCGAAATGCATAGCACTCAGAATTAAAAGGGTTTTACCAAGTATTGTACATCCTGATCAGACCGGTTTTTAACATGGACGATACATTGGAGATACTACTACAAATAATAGAACATCATGAAACATCTAAGAAGCCAGGCCTTGTATTTATAGCAGATTTTGATAAAGTAAGACTGGATTTTATTTATGAATGCCTGGATTTTTTCAATTTCGGTGATTCTCTTATAAAGTGGGGGAAAAAAATATGTATAGCAACCCCAGGTGTAAAATAGTAAATAACGGCTACTTCTCAGAGAGCTTTGAATTGTCAAGAGGAGTTAAACAAGGGTGTCCACTGTCACCATATCTATTTGTTATGGCCATCGAAATGCTAGCTATTAAGATCCAACCTTAGAGGATTAGAAATCCAAGGCTTAAAAACGAAGGTGTCCATGTATGCCGATGACTCAAATTTTATATTAAGTCTGCAAGCTAGATCCCTGCAATGTCTCATTGAAGATCTAGACAACTTTTCTGTACTCTGGACTAAAACCTAATTATGATAAGTGTACAAAATTACGTATTGGATCTTTAAAAAATACAACTTTTACATTAACTAAATTTCAATAGAAAACTTGTAAAAATAGACAAGATCCTGCAACCATGGAGAGGTAAATATCTGTCTATTTATGGAAAAATTGCCCTGATTAACTCCTTAGTCATATCTCAGTTTACTCACTTACTTATGGCTCTGCCTACTCCTGATGATTTGTTTTTCAAATCAAATGAGCAAAAAATATTTTGCTTTATCTGGGACGCTAAACCAGACAAAATGAAGTGTGCCTATCTATTTAATGAATATGAATTTGGTGGGTTGAGATTGTTAAATATAAAAGCGCTAAACCTCTCTCTAAAAGCTTCACTTATTCAAAAGTTTTAGTTGAAACCTAAATGGTTCTCAAGTAGATTACTAAGAAAAGCTCATCCATTGTTTAAAAATTGCCTTTTTACCTTTGTGCAGATTGCCATGTCTCATTTTCGATTAATTAAAAATTATACTTTTTTCAAAATATCTCTCTTTTTCAAACAAGCTTTGCAGAGCTGGCCACAATTTCAATTTAATCTCCCTGAAAAGATAGAACAAAGATAGAACAAATATTACAACAAATATTATGGCTGAACTCAAATGTGCTGGTTGATAAAATACCTGTATTTATGGGTTATTTTGTTCTTAAATGATATTGTAAATTGGAATGGTAGACTTATGTCCTTCATGGAGTTATCAGAATTGTACAGGAAGGTCTGCTCAATCCAAGAGTACAACCAATTGATTACAGCACTGCCCCAAAAATGGAGGAGGCAGCGGGAGGAGGTAGGGAACTGGTCTGTCTGCCCAATATAAAGGATCAAAACTGGCGGAGGGATAAAAATAGCATAAATAGGAAAGTATACCAGTTTCATTTGAGGACCAGGATGTTGAGAACTGTGCCATACAGATTGCAAAATAGTTGGGAAGAGATTTTTGATGTACCGATTCCGTAGTACAGGGTGTATGAGTTGATATACACTGCTCAAAAAAATAAAGGGAACACTTAAACAACACAATGTAACTCCAAGTCAATCACACTTCTGTGAAATGAAACTGTCCACTTAGGAAGCAACACTGATTGACAATAAATTTCACATGCTGTTGTGCAAATGGAATAGACAACAGGTGGAAATTATAGGCAATTAGCAAGACACCCCCAATAAAGGAGTGGTTCAGCAGGTGGTGACCACAGACCACTTCTCAGTTCTTATGCTTCCTGGCTGATGTTTTGGTCACTTTTGAATGCTGGCGGTGCTTTCACTCTAGTGGTAGCATGAGACGGAGTCTACAACCCACACAAGTGGCTCAGGTAGTGCAGCTCATCCAGGATGGCACATCAATGCGAGCTGTGGAAAGAAGGTTTGCTGTGTCTGTCAGCGTAGTGTCCAGAGCATGGAGGCGCTACCAGGAGACAGGCCAGTACATCAGGAGACGTGGAGGAGGCCGTAGGAGGGCAACAACCCAGCAGCAGGACCGCTACCTCCACCTTTGTGCAAGGAGGAGCAGGAGGAGCAATGCCAGAGCCCTGCAAAATGACCTCCAGCAGGCTACAAATGTGCATGTGTCTGCTCAAACTGTCAGAAATAGACTCCAGGAGGGTGGTATGAGGGACCGACGTCCACAGGTGGGGGTTGTGCTTACAGCCCAACACCGTGCAGGACGTTTGGCATTTGCCAGAGAACACCAAGATTGGCAAATTCGCCAATGGCGCACTGTGCTCTTCACAGATGAAGCAGGTTCACACTGAGCACATGTGACAGACGTGACAGAGTCTGGAGTTGCCGTGGAGAACGTTCTGCTGCCTGCAACATCCTCCAGCATGACCGGTTTGGCGGTGGGTCAGTCATGGTGTGGGGTGGCATTTCTTTGGGGGGCCGCACAGCCCTCCATGTGCTCGCCAGAGGTAGCCTGACTGCCATTAGGTACCGAGATGAGATCCTCAGACCCCTTGTGAGACCATATGCTGTTGCGGTTGGCCCTGGGTTCCTCCTAATGCAAGACAATGCTAGACCTCATGTGGCTGGAGTGTGTCAGCAGTTCCTGCAAGAGGAAGGCATTGATGCTAGGGACTGGCCCGCCCGTTCCCCAGACCTGAATCCAATTGAGCACATCTGGGACATCATGTCTTGCTCCATCCACCAACGCCACGTTGCACCACAGACTGTCCAGGAGTTGGTGGATGCTTTAGTCCAGGTCTGGGAGGAGATCCCTCAGGAGACCATCCGCCACCTCATCAGAAGCATGCCCAGGCGTTGTAGGTCATAAAGGCACGTGGAGGCCACACACACTACTGAGCCTAATTTTGACTTGTTTTAAGGACATTACATCAAAGTTGGATCAGCCTGTAGTGTGGTTTCCCACTTTAATTTTGAGTGTGACTCCAAATCCAGACCTCCATGGGTTGATAAATTGGATTTCCATTGATTATTTTTGTGTGATTTTGTTGTCAGCACATTCAACTATGTAAAGAAAAAAGTATTTAATAAGATTATTTCATTCATTCAGATCTAGGATGTGTTATTTTAGTGTTCCCTTTATTTTTTGAGCAGTATATAAAACAAAACAAGATTCAAGACTTCATGCTTTTCAGCTAAAATTATTATAACAAATTCTTGACACCAACCAAATGTTGAATATTTGGGGCATAAAATCATCGAAGCTCTGCAGATTTTGTTGTGAGGATACAGAATCAACAGACCATTTATTCTGGTATTGCCCTCAGGTAGCCTGTTTCTGGTCTCAGGCTCAGGAATGGCTGAAAATGCATAGCATTGATCTAAAATTGACCCTAGAAATAGTACTGTTAGGAGATCTGGAGAGACCTTGTCAGTCAATTTCTAATATATTAATACTCTTAGTAAAAGTATTTATCTTCAACACGCAATCTGTAGATTCTATTCGATTAGATAGATTGAAATTGTACGTTAAACATCACAGCATATTTGAAAGATATGTTTTGCTTAGAAACCCGAAGAGGCCAGCAGAGATAGATGGAATGGGCTGAGAGAAGCTGAGGGTTGGGATGTGGAATTGGAGACAAGTGGGAGTGGAGTTGCTGTGTGAGAGATAGAATGATGATAAAAGTGACTTTCGGGGGGTGAATAGTTATGCACGCTCAAGTTTTCAGTTTTTTTTGTCTTATTTCTTGTTTGTTTCACAATAAAAAATATTTAGCATCTTCAAAGTGGTAGGCTTGTTGTGTAAATTAAATGATACAGGGTTGGTATGTGGAATTGGAGACAAGTGGGTGTGGAGTTGCTGTGTGAGAGAGAGAACGATGGTCAAAAGATTAAGGGGAAAAAAAGTTAAAACAAAACATAATAAAAGTACATTTGAATGACATTAAGTGGCAGTGTTTTTACAACTAATGCCGGTTTGCCTGAGGCTGATGCCGTGCAGGTGTTTGTACACATGCATATACACACACTCTCATTCAAATAAACTGTAACGTTCTTCGTCGTCAGACGAAACAGAGAAATCATCGTCTGAGAAAGTGGACCAATACGCAGCGGGTTGCGTGCTCATCATTATATTTATTAAACTGTGAACACGGAAAAACAATAAACAAAGAAACGGCGACAGGAAACAGTTTAGGAGGCTATACACAAACAGAACAACTAGATAAACCATACAACACAAACCCAGCTGCCACGTCCTGACCAAAACACTAATACAATACTCCCTCTGCTGGTCAGGACGTGACATAAACACATACAAGAACACACACATATATGTAATAGTGCCAGACATGCACACCCACATATACAGTTGGCATTGTTGTTATGATTTTAGTTCCTTGATGTCCTTTGTTTTTTGCGTTGTTGTTTGCTGTTTTCTTCTGTCTTTTTCTTTTTTCTCTTTAGTTCATTCTCTTGGTTGTTGGTCCCCGTTTTTTTGCCTGGTGGGAGATCTGTCAACGTGCCCTTGAGCAGGGCATTGACCCTGGATGCTTCTGTGTGTCGCTCTGAATGGGAATCTGTTGGATGACTGGTATGATGTAGTTGTTGAGCGGCTTCACTGCAAGTATATTGTATGTTTTGGATATTCAATAAATGTAAAAATATATATATATTTTTTTAAGTATTGATTGGGGACTTATTTGTGGAGGAATGTAACTGTTTTAGGTGATTTGTGATGTTTTATTTGTGATATTCAATAAAAAGAAGAAAAAAAGGGTAAAAACCAGGAGGAAAAGAGAGACTGGAAAAAGCAGGAGCTGAGACACAAAAAGCTGGTTGACTTGACAAACAAGACGAAATGGCAACAGACAAACAGAGAACACAGGTATAAATACACAGGGAATAATGGGGAAGATTGGCGACACCTGGAAGGGGGGTGGAAACAATCACAAAAACAGGTGAAACAGATCAGGGTGGGACACTGTATTACCTCCCAAGAGAATTCTCTTCAGTTATAGTCACAGCCATGTTTATTCCCCCTCATGCTGATACCACAACAGCCCTCAAGGAACTACACTGGATTTAGTGCAAACTGGAAACCACATATCCTGAGGCAGCATTTATTTAAGCAGGGGATTTTAACAAAGCAAAGATTTGTAAAATGCTACCGAAGTTCTATCAGCACATTGCCTTTAGTACTCATGCTTCCAAAACTCGACCATTGTTACTCTCCCTTCCGGGATACCTACAATACCTCCTCCACCCTCCCTTTGACAAATCAGATCACATCTCCATTCTACTCCTCTCTTCCTATAGGCAGAAACTCAGCACGGGTGCTTCATTTTTAAGGTCTATTCAACGCTAGTCTGACCAATCGGAATCCATGCTTCAGGATTTTTTTGATCCCGCGGACTGGGATATGTTCTGGGTAGCCTCAGATAATAACATTGATGTATACACGGACACGGTGACTGAGTTCATCAGGAAGTGCATAGGGGATGTTATTCCCATTGTGAGTGTTAAAACCTACCCAAACCAAAAACCGTGAATGGATGGCAGCATTCATGCAAAACTGAAAGTGCGAAGCACCTCATTTAACCACGGCAGGTGACTAGGTATATGATTGAATACAAACAGTGCAGTTATTCCCTCCGTAAGGCAATCAAACAGGCAAAACATCAGTACAGAGACAAGGTGGAGTCGCAATTCAACGGCTCAGACACGAGACGAACAGTGCATTCGGAAAGTATTCAGGCTCCTTGACTTTTCCTACATTTAGTTACGTTACAACCTTATTCTAAAATTGATTAAATCGTTTTTTCCCCTCATCAATCTAGGCACAATATCCCATAATGACAAAGCAAAAACAGTTTTTTTGAAAATGTTGCTAATCTTTACCAAATAAAAAATTGACATTTTAAATTCACATAAGATTTCAGACCATTTACTCAGTACTTTGTTGAAGCACCTTTGGCAGCGATTATAGCCTCGAGTCTTCTTGCGTATGATGCTACAAGCTTGGAACACCTGTATTTGGGGAGTTTCTCCCATTCTTCTTTGCAGATCCTTTGAAGCTCTGTCAGGTTGGATGGGGAGTATCGATGCACAGCTATTTTCAGGTCTCTCCAAAGATGTTCGATTGGGTTCAAGTCTGGTCTCTGGCTGGGCCACTAAAGGACATTCAGAGATTTGTCCTGAAGCCACTCCTGCTTAGTGCTTAGGGTCGCTGTTCTGTTGGAAGGTGAACATTCATCCCCAGTCTGAGGTCCTGAGTGCTCTGAAGCAGGTTCTCCTAAAGAATCTCCCTGCTCCGTTCATCATTCCCTCAATCCTGACTAGTCTCCCAGTCCCTGCCGATGAAAAACATTCCCACAGCATGATGCTGCCACCAACATGCTTCACTGTGGGGATGGTGCCAGGTTTCCTCCAGACGTGACGCTTGTCATTCAGGCTAAAGAGTTCAATGTCGGTTTCATCAGACCATGGTCTGAGTCCTTTAGGTGTCTTTTGGCAAACTTCAAGCGGGCTGTCATGCGCCTTTTACTGAGGAATGTATTCCGTCTGGCCACTCTACCATAAAGGCCTGATTGGTGGAGTGCTGCAGAGATGGTTGTCCTTTTGGAAGGTTCTCCCATCTCCACAGAGGAACTCTGGAGCTCTGTCAGAGTGACCATCGGGTTCTTGGTCACCTATCTGACCAAGGCCCTTCTCCCCCGATTGCTCAGATTGGCTCGGCGGCCAGCTGTAGGAAGAGTCTTTGTGGTTCCAAACTTCTTCCATTTAAGAATGATGGAGGTCACTGTGTTCTTGGGAACCTTCAATGCTGCAGATTTTTTTTGTACCTTTCCGCAGATCTGTGCCTCAACACAATCATGGCTTGGTTTTTGCTATGACAACTGTCCGACCTTGTATAGACAGGTGTGTGTCTTTCCAAATCCCGTCCAATCAATTGAATTTACCACAGGTGGACTCCAATCAAGTTGTAGAAACATCTCAAGGATGATCAATGGAAACAAGATGCACCTGAGCTCAATTTCGAGTCTTTTAGTAAAGGGACTGAATACTTATGTAAATAAGGTATTTCTGTTTTTTATTTTTAATACATTTGCTAAAAGTTATAAAAACCTGTTTTCACTTTGTCATTATGGGGTATTGTGTGTAGATTGCTGAGGAATTATTTTTATTTAATATTTTTCTTTGGGGGGAGGGGGTACTTTTTCCCCTTTTTTTCCCCAATTTCGTGATATCCAATGTTAGTTGCAGTCTTGTCACATCGCTGCAACTCCCATACGGACTCGGGAGAGGCAAAGGTCGAGAGCCATGCGTCCTCTGAAACATGACACCACCAAACCTCACTGCTTCTTGACACATACTCGCTTAATCCAGAAGCCAGCCGCACCAATGTGTCGGAGGAAACACTGCACAGCTGGCAACCGAAGTCAGCGTGCATGCGCCCGGCCTCCACAAAGAGTCGCTTGAGCACCATGGGACAAGGACATCCCTGCCGGCCAAATCCTCCCCTAACCTGGACGACACTGGGACAATTGTGCGCCGCCTCTTGGATCTCCCGGGCCGGCTGCAACACAGCCCCGATCTGTAGTGACACCTCTATCACCGTGACGCAGTGCCTTAGACCGCTGTACCACTCGGGAGGCCTTTATTTTATATTTTGCTTAGACCCACAGCTAGCTAGCTAAACATTGAAGCATAATCCCAACCCATACTACTAGCAGTACAAACGGATTGTCATAGCTAGCCACCATGCATGAAATGCTGTAGTATGAATCTACAAGTAGCTAAAGCTAACCAACTAGGTTCAATGTTAGCTAGATAACTAACATTAGGCTATAACTAGCAATGCAAATGGGTTCCTGAGATAGAAATAGTATAACTACACAGATCATACATGTAACGCTAGCTAGTGGGCCAGCAAGATAATGTTTGCTTGCTAGCTAACAGTATTCTTTAACTTGCAATGAAAACAACTTTCTGACAAAATTAGAAACTCATAATATCTGAAGCTGTAGCTAGACTCTTACCCGTAGACATGGATGAACACTTCACGGCAGACTGGAACCCCTTTAGCTAAGTAAAAGTAATCCTGTGTCATTTCCGTTTTTGTTTGTAGCTACAGCTTGTTTTGCCCGGTTCATACTGACGTGTTCAGAAAGTAGTCCATCAAAACTTTTTCCCACTGACCTTTGTCGATTGCGCCTGCTAAATTCAGGGCAACAATGTTGTTGAGAGCAGTAGCAACACTTTTACAGTTCTCCATGGCTGACGTTATATCTGTCAACAACGCCACGGTAGCAAGGATTATCTACACATACTGATCAGCTCATGTTATAGACAGAAGCTACAGACTTATCTCTTAGCATGTCCATCCATTATCTCAGCCAAGGGTGGCTAGTGGGAAGGTTCATGACTTTTTCCGGGGTTATACCAACTAGGCTCTAAATTTAACAATTTTACTTGTATTTACAGATGGCATACACGTTTGTTAAGGCACATGACAGTTCCAGAAGGTATTTCTTCCAAAACAATGCATTTACATTTTTTAAAAATTAAGAAAATGACTCTCCTGTGAAGTAGTGACGTGTGACATAAGCCTAGCTCCTTGAAACGGGTCACATATGGAGCGATTTCAGTGCCAACAGAAATTGTATTTGAATTCCATATTTGAACTTTTTATTAATTAGGATATTGAATTTAATATTTTTGAATTTGTAATGCACAATTTTAATCATTGATTTCATAAATTGAACTTGTATTTCATGATTTGAAACTGAATTCAGCAAATATGGCAGTTTTGAAATTCACTTTACATTTACTTGATTCAAATGTATTATTTATATATTCCATTTCAATATGGTAGATATCAGTGTAACACGTTTAAAAACAATAATTTGAAGTTGATCATTCAGTTTTCAATTTCAGTATATTCAAATTCAAAACTAGAGACAACATCCTGGTACTTTGCTAGCCAGGAAAGGTAGAGGAGAACAGAGAGAATCAAAAGCTCACTGTGGTCAACAGAAGCTTTCGGCAGTTTCAGAAACCAATGTGGCATGTTATATTGATTTTCTAACTGTTAATTTGTGTCTAGATTTTGAACCGTTTTGTCTGTAAACTATTATGACCCCATTACTGAAAGCTAAGAGACTCTGGAATATGTATGTAACTTCTGTTCCCCTCTGTGATAATCACAGTCCTGGTTAAGAATATAAGAATATAGTTGAATATAAGAATATAGTTGAATAGCCCTGGAATAGCCCTTCTAAGGATAGCCTTTCCATTCGCTATTTAATCTTTCTCTTGTGACTGACAGTCCTCGTGAGCAGCGGTTGCTGGGTATGTGGAGGAAGTCCTAACTTAACACCACCATCTGGTCAGTTATGGTCAAGGGTCAGGGTTTAGAGGTTAGGGTTAATAATGTGCAGGGAGGAATCTCCTCATTGCCCACCAGCAAAATTGGACTACATATTAGGCCAGCGTTTCCCAAACTCGGTCCTCGGGACCCCAAGGGGTGCACGTTTAGGTTTTGCACTAACACTACACAGCTGATTCAAATAATGAATTTATCATCAAGCTTTGATCACTTGAATCAGCTGTGTCGTGTTACTTTAAAAACCAGCCCTTGGGTTCCTGAGGACAGAGTTTGGGAAACGCTGATAGGTTATTGTTTGTGTATTTTAACCTATGAATACATCGGAGTATAATGCTGGTATGGATATCAACATGTGCATGTCATTGTCACCCACTGATTTGCATATTTAAAAAAAATACTTTAAAGGGATAAATCAGGATTTTGGCAAAGAGGCCCTTTATCTACTGACCCAGAGTCAGATGAGGCCCTTTATCTACTGACCCAGAGTCAGATGAGGTCCTTTATCTACTGACCTAGAGTCAGATGAGGCCCTTTATCTACTGACCCAGAGTCAGATGAGGCCCTTTATCTACTGACCCAGAGTCAGATGAGGTCCTTTATCTACTGACCCAGAATCAGACTAGATCCTTTATCTACTGACCCAGAGTCAGATGAGATCCTTTATCTACTGACCCAGAGTCGGATGAGGTCCTTTATCTACTGACCCAGAGTCAGATGAGGTCCTTTATCTACTGACCCAGAATCAGATGAGATCCTTTATCTACTGACCCAGAGTCAGATGAGATCCTTTATCTACTGACCCAGAGTCAGATGAGGTCCTTTATCTACTGACCCAGAGTCAGATGAGGTCCTTTATCTACTGACCCAGAGTCAGATGAGGCCCTTTATCTATTGACCCAGAGTCGGATGAGGTCCTTTATCTACTGACCCAGAGTCGGATGAGGTCCTTTATCTACTGACCCAGAGTCAGATGAGGCCCTTTATCTACTGACCCAGAGTCAGATGAGGCCCTTTATCTACTGACCCAGAGTCAGATGAGATCCTTTATCTACTGACCCAGAGTCGGATGAGGTCCTTTATCTACTGACCCAGAGTCAGATGAACTCGTGGATACCATTTTTATGTCTCTGTGTCCTGTATGAAGGAAGTTACCAAACTGTTATACCACTGTGATTTACCATGCTGTTATACAACTGTGATTGCCCATACTGTTATTCCACTGTGATTTACCATACTGTTATACCACTGTGATTGCCCATATTGTTATACCACTGTGACAGGAACTAATGGGGATCCATAATAAACCCCAGGAAGAGTAGCTGCTGCCTTGGCATTAACTAATGGGGATCCATAATAAACCCCAGAAAGAGTAGATGCAGCCTAGGCAGGAACAAATGGGGATCCATAATAAACCCCAGGAAGAGTAGATGCTGCCTTGGCAGGAACAAATGGGGATCCATAATAAATACAAATACCTGCAACATAGAGGTCTGTTTCTCTGTCATGTGTGTTATTGTAACGGCTGTTGCAGGGAGTAGACCACGGCGCAGCGTGGTTAGTGCTCATCATGAATTTATTATACTGAGAACACAATAAACAGAGAAACAAAAGACGACAGCCAAACAGTTCTGTCAGGTAAGATATACTAAACAGAAATAAACCACCCTGTCACGTCCTGACCAGTAGAGGGTGTAGTTGGGTCAGGACGTGGCAGCAGAGTCTGTGTGTTTTGTGGTTTCATTAATTTTGGCCGTGTGACTTCCAATCAGGCACAGCTGTAGAGGGTTGTGGCTGATTGGGAGTCACACATAAGTGGCCTACTTTGCCTTTTGGGTTTGTGGGGAATTGTTGTGTGCACTGCGTTTAGACGAGCCTGCCACACTGTTGCTGTTGTGAGTATTGTTTGTTGTTTTGTTTGTTTCAAGTGGATGCTCTACTCCTTTTTTTGAACATTAAAAATATGAGTATCCACACTTCCGCTGCGCTTTGGTCCTCTTTCACTGAAGACAATCGTGACACACCCACAAAACCCAAAGGAAAACAGGTTACCTAAGTATGGCTCCCAATCAGCAACAACGATGTACAGCTGTCCCTGATTGAGAGCCATACCAGGCCAAAACAAAGAAATACAAAACATATTAAAAAGGACATAGAATGCCCACCCTAGTCACACCTTGGCCTAACCAAAATAGAGAATAAAACCCTCTCTATGGCCAGGACGAGACAGTTATGTTCATTGCATAGACAGTACCCCCCCCAAAGGTGTGGACTCCGGCCGCAAAACCTAAACCTCTAGGGAAGGGTCCGGGTGGGCATCTATACGCGGTGGCGGCTCAGGGGTGGGACGCAGACCCCACTCCACCGCTGGCTCACCCCACTTTGGTGGTGCCTCTAGAGCGGGGTCACTTGCCGCGGGCCCCGGACTGGATGGCGACTCTGGCGGCGCCGGACAGGCGGGCGGCACCGAACTGGCGGGCGGCTCTGGCGGCTCCGGACTGGCGGGCGGCTCTGGCTGCTCCGGACTGGCGGGCGGCTCTGGACTGGCGGGCGGCTCTGGCGGCTCCGGACTTGCGGGACTTTCAGTATGCCTGGCTCTGGGCGCAGGCACAGGATTCACCAGGCTGGTGAGACATGCAAGAGGCCTGGCTCTGGGAGCAGGCACAGGATAGACCGGGTCTTGAAGACACACTGGAGGTCTGGAGCGCACGGCCTGCACAACCCGTCCTGGCTGAGTTGTTACTGTAGCCCGGCACGGGCGGAGTGCTGGTACAGGGCAAACTGGGCTGTGCTGAGGACTGATGGCTGCCGTGCATAGAGCAGGCGCAGGGTAGCCTGGGCCTAGGAGACGTACTGGTGGCCAGATGTGCTGAGCAGGCATACTCCTTCCTGGCTGGATGCCCACTCTAGCACGGCACTTGCGGGGGGCTGGTATCGACCGCACCGGACTGTGCGTGCGGATGGACGAGACCGTGTGCTCTTCCGCATAGCACGGTGCTCTCCCCGCCAAACGCTCCCCATAATAAGCACGAGGAGTTGGCTCAGGTCTATTGCCTGACTTACCCCAACTCCCCGTGTGCCCCCTCCAAAAAAATTCTGGGGCTGCCTCTCAGGTTCCCATAGCTCCCTTAACTTGTCCTCCCAGTATATACCAGGCCAAAACAAAGAAATACAAAACATAGAAAAAAGGACATAGAATGCCCACCCTAGTCACACCCTGGCCTAACCAAAATAGAGAATAAAACCCTCTCTATGGCCAGGGCGTGACAGTTATGTTCATTGCATAGAAGTGTAACATTCAGGACACCTTCCTCTCAGCTGAGCAACAGATGCAGCTCAGGGGATGGCTGCCGTTTTACGGGCTCCTAATCAGTTGTGCTATTGTGTGTTTTTTCATGTTGTTTGTAACTTTTTTTGTACATAAAGTTGCTGCCGTCTCTTATGACCGAAAAGAGTTTCTGGACATCAGAAGAGCGATTACTTACCTTGGACTGGACAAAGTTTTTTTCTTTAATGAATCAGAGGCAAAAGAGTTACTGCTCCTCCCGGACCAGGCTCAAATCCCCGTCATTCACATGAAGAGTAGACTCAGATACGGGGCTGCAGATCCGGGTGCTTGGTGAGAATTTGTCAGTGAGTGGATAAGCCACCTTTACCATCTGTCCTACTGGCGAACGTGCAATCACTGGAGAAAAAACTGGATGATCTCTGATTGAGACTATCTTACCAACGGGACATTCAAAACTGTAATATCTTATGTTTCACTGAGTCTTGGCGAGGACATGGATAATATACTGTTCTATTCACACCCTGATCTGTTTCACCTGTTTTTGTGTTTGTCTCCACCCCCCTCCAGGTGTACCCCATCTTCCTCATGATCCTCCGTGTATTTATACCTGTGTTCTCTTTTTGCCTGTTGCCAGTTCATTTTGTTTCGTGAAACCTACCAGCGTTTATGCCCCTGCTCCTGTCTGTCTTGCTCCTGTTTTCTAGTCCTTCCCGGTTTTGACCTTTCTGCCTGCACTGACCCTGAGATTGCCTGCCATTCTGGACCCTTTGCAGCCTCTCTGGATTATTGACCCCTGCCTGTCTTTGACCTGTTGTTTGCCTGCCCCTGTACTAGAAAATGTTTTTTGTTTCTTCGACACTGTCTGCATCTGGGTCATACTTGAAACTGATAGTTGGGTTTTCCATGAATCGGCCAAAACAGTAACCTCCGGTAAGACGAGGGGTGGTGGTCCGTGTCTATTTGTCAATAACAGCTTGTGCTGTGTCGTGACTTGACTTTAACATTAATTTGAAGACTGTTATTTATCTAATTAACTAACTGTTTAATTGTTACCCGATTTAAATTAATCATGTAACAATTAACTCATTAGGATCTGGGGCAGCATGAGAGCTGTAAACGGCCTGTGTGTAGCTGGTGTAGAGTGTCATGCGCAGGACAGCAGATATGAGTAATCAACGTATTTACTCAAGTATTCACAAATACAACACAATATACCGAGCCCACAATAATGGGCCGTATACAAGACAAACAATTACTCACAAACAAACATGGGGGAACAGAGGGTTAAATAATGAACAAGTAATATGGGGGATTGAAACCAGGTGTGTAAGACAAAGACAAAACAAATGGAAAATGAAAAGTGGATCGGCGATGGCTAGAAGGCCGGTGATGTCGACCGCCGAACGCCGCCCGAACAAGGAGAGGGACCGACTTCGGCGGAAGTTGTGAAAGTGCCCCCCCCTTGACATGCGGCTCCAGCAGCACGCCGACACTGACCTCGGGGACGACCCGGAGGGCGAGGCACAGGGCGATCAAGATGGAGACGGTGGAACTCCCGCAGCAACGAAGGGTCCAAGACGTCCTCCACCGGCACCCAGCATCTCTCCTCTGGACCGTACCCCTCCCACTCCACGAGGTACTGAAGGCCCCTCGCCTGACGCCTCGAGTCCAGGATGGCTCGAATAGCATACGCCGGGGCCCCCTTGATGTCCAGAGGGGTTGGAGGAACCTCCCGCACCTCAGACTCCTGGAGTGGACCAGCCACCACCGGCCTGAGGAGAGACACACGGAACGAGGGATTAATACGGTAATCTGGGGGAAGCTGTAACCTGTAGCATAACTCGTTCAGTCTCCTCAGGACTTTGAATGGCCACACAAACCGCAGACCCAGCTTCCGGCAGGGCAGGCGGAGGGGCAGGTTTCGGGTCGAGAGCCAGACCCGGTCCCCCGGTGCGAACACCGGGGCTTAACTGCGGTGGCGGTCGGCGCTCGCCTTCTGCCGCCTCACGGCCCGTTGCAGGTGCACATGGGCGGCGTCCCAGGTCTCCTCCAATCGCGTAAACCATTTGTCTACCGCAGAAGCTTCGATCTGGCTCTGATGCCAAGGTGCCAGAACTGGCTGATACCCCAGTACACACTGGAAGGGAGAGAGGTTAGTGGAGGAGTGGTGGAGTGAGTTTTGGGCCATCTCTGCCCAGGGGATGGAACGCCGCCCACTCCCCCGGCCGGTCCTGGCAATATGACCGCAGAAACCTACCCACATTCTGGTTTACTCTCTCCACCTGCCCGTTACGCTCAGGGTGAAAACCTGAGGTGAGGCTGACCGAGACCCCCAGACGTTCCATGAACGCTCTCCAGACCCTGGACGTGAACTGGGGACCCCGATCAGAGACTATGTCCTCAGGCACCCCGTAGTGCCGGAAGACATGAGTGAACAGGGCCTCCGCAGTCTGTAGGGCCGTAGGGAGACCGGGCAAAGGGAGGAGACGGCAGGACTTAGAAAACCGATCCACAATGAGCAGGATTGTGGTGTTGCCCTGTGAGGGAGAAAGATCCATCAAGAAGTCCACCGACAGGTGCGACCAAGGCCGTTGTGGAACGTTTAAGGGTTGTAACTTCCCTCTGGGCAGGTGCCTGGGAGCCTTGCACTGGGCGCACCCCGAGCAGGAGGAAACATAAACCCTCACGTCCTTGGCCAAGGTGGACCACCAGCACTTCCCACTAAGGCAACGCACCGTCCGACCGATGCCAGGATGACAAGAGGGTGACGTGTGGGCCCAATAGATCAAACGGTCGCGGACAGCAGACGGAACGTACAGGCGCCCAGATGGATACTGGGGGGGACTGGGCTCTGTGCGTAACGCCCGCTCGATGTCCGCGTCCAGCTCTCACACCACCGGTGCCACCGGGCAAGAGGCCGGAAGTATGTGGGTGTGATATATGGACCGCTCCTCTGTGTCATACATCCGGGACAGTGCGTCTGCCTTAGCGTTCTGGGAACCTGGTCTGTAGGACCGAGTGAAAACAAAACGGGTTAAGAACATGGCCCACCTTGCCTGGCGAGGGTTCAGTCTCCTCGCCGCCCGAACGTACTCCAGATTGCGGTGGTCAGTCCAGATGAGGAAAGGGTGTTTAGCCCCCTCAAGCCAATGTCTCCACGCCTTCAGAGCCTTGACAACAGCCAACAGCTCCCGGTCCCCCACATAATAGTTTCGCTCTCGGTCGGGCTGAGCTTCTTCGAAAATAAAGCACAGGGGCGGAACTTTAGTGGCATACCCGAGTGCTGAGAGAGCACGGCTCCTATCCCAGCCTCGGACGCGTCCACCTCCATTATGAACGCCAAAGAGGGATCCGGATGAGCCAGCACGGGAGCCGAGGTAAACAGAGCCTTCAGGTGACCAATAGCCCTGTCCGCCTCAGCCGACCACTGCAATCGCACCGGTCCCCCCTTCAGCAGTGACGTAATGGGAGCCGCTACCTGACCAAAACCCTGGATAAACCTCCGGTAGTAATTGGCAAACCCTAAGAACCGCTGCACCTCCTTTACCGTGGTGGGAGTCGGCCAATTACGCACGGCTGAAATGCTGTCACTCTCCATCTCCACCGCTGAAGTGGAAATGCGGTACCCTAGGAAGGAGACGGACTGTTGGAAGAACAGACATTTCTCAGCCTTGATGTACAGGTCATGCTCCAACAGTCGACCAAGCACCCTGCGCACCAGGGACACATGTTCGGCACGTGTAGCGGAGTATATCAGAATGTCGTCGATATACACCACTACACCCTGCCCGTGCAGGTCCCGGAAAATCTCGTCAACAAAGGCCTGGAATACTGATGGAGCATTCATCAACCCGTACGGCATGACGAGGTACTCAGAGTGCCCTGAGGTGGTACTAAATGCCGTCTTCCACTCGTCCCCCTCCCGGATATGCACCAGGTTGTAAGCGCTCCTGAGATCCAATTTTGTGAAGAAGCGCACCCCGTGCATTGACTCGGTCGCACTGGCGATGAGAGGCAGCGGGTAGCTGTACCTCACTGTGATCTGATTGATACCCCGATAGTCAATACACGGGTGCAGACCTCCATCCTTCTTCTTCACAAAAAAGAAACTCGAGGAGGCAGGTGAAGTGGAGAGCCGAAAGTATCCCTGCCCCATTGATTCAGAGACATATGTTTCCATAGCCGCCGTCTCCTCCTGTGACAGAAGATACACGTGACTCCTGGGAAGTACTGCGTCTATCAGGAGATTTATTGCACAATTCCCCCGTCGATGGGGTGGTAATTGAGTCGCCTTCTTCTTACAGAAGGTGAGAGCCAAATCGGCATATTCTGAGGGGATGCGCACGGTGGAGACCTGGTCTGGACTTTCCACCGTAGTCGCACTGATGGAAACTCCTAAACACCTCCCCGAGCACTCTCGTGACCACCCCTTGAGAGCCCTCTGTTGCCACAAAATAGTGGGGTCATGACAGGCCAACCAGGGTAAGCCCAGCACACGGGAAACGCAGGAGAATCAATAAGGAAGAGACTGATTCTCTCCTTGTGACCCTCCTGCGTAACCATGTCTAGTGGAGCGGTGGCCTCCCTAATCAGCTCTGACCCTAATGGTCGACTATCTAGGGCATGCACACGGAAGGGCATATCCACAGGAACAAGGGGGGTCCCTAAACTATGGGCAAATGAACGGTCAATAAAATTCCCAGCTGCGCCTGAATCTACGAGCGCTTTATGCTGGGAATGCGGGGAAAACGGAGGAAATTTAAATAAACACATACATGTGAGCAACAGGGTGCTCTGGGTGAGCCTGCTGCCTCGACTCCCTGAAGACCCCCCCCCCCCCCCAGCACCGACCAGCAGTGTGCCCTCTGCGGCCCCTCCTCCGGATGCCCTAAGCTTGGGGATGGAACTGACAGGCCCCGATCTGGACGTCCGTGGGCAGGTCCAGCAGCTGGTCCAACATGAGGGTGGTGTCTCGGCAGGCCAACTCCCGATGGATGGCCTCGCACAGACTACACCGGTAGTGATCGATCAGGGCCCTGTCGTTCCATCCCGCGCTAGTGGTCAGGGTCCGGAAGTCCAATGCGAAATCCTGCACGCTCCTTGTCCCCTGCCTCAGGTGGAACAGACGTACTCTGCGTAATGGTCCAATGCCACGTCACCTTCACTCATACGGCGTTGGCCCACTCCAGGGCTTTTGCTTGAGAGGCAGGAGATGAGGGCAGACACCCTCTCAAGTCCCGAAGGAGCCGGGTGGACGGTCGCCAGGTAGAGTTCCAGCTGGAGTAGGAAATCCTGGCATCCGGCAGCCGTCACGTCATACTCCCTCGGCTGGGACCGGGTGAAGGAGGGGTGGACAGAGGGGCCTGCTGTAGTGGGACTGGTGAATGCGCTGGACAACCTCCTCCTCTCTCCCAATGATCCATCGGTGCCCAGACGTTGTAACATAGTCGCGTGCTGCTGGACGTGCTCCTCTACCGCCACAGGGAGGGCGTCTGCTCCTGCTGACTCCATTTGACTGGTGAGTAATTCTGTAAACGGCCTGTGTGTAGCTGGTGTAGAGTGTCATGAGCAGGACAGCAGATATGAGTGATCAACGTATTTACTCAAGTATTCACAAATACAACACAATATACTGAGCCCACAATAATGGACCGTATACAAGACAAACAATTTGCTTACCTCCCTAATAAATCCACAGACGACACAATCGCAATCACACTGCACACTGCCCTAACCCATCTGGACAAGAGGAATACCTATGTTAGAATGCTGTTCATCGACTACAGCTCAGCATTTAACACCATAGTACCCTCCAAACTCGTCATTAAGCTCAAGACCCTGGGTCTCGACCCCGCCCTGTGCAACTGGGTCCTAGACTTCCTGACGGGCCGCCCCCAGGTGGTGAGAGAAGGTAACAACATCTCCACCCCGCTGATCCTCAAAACTGGGGCCTCACAAGGGTGCGTTCTTAGCCCTCTCCTGTACTCCCTGTTCACCCATGACTGCGTGGCCATGCACGCCTCCAACTCAGTCATCAAGTTTGCAGATGACACTACAGTGGTAGGCTTGATTACCAACAACGACGAGACGGCCTACAGGGAGGAGGTGAGGGCCCTCGGAGTGTGGTGTCAGGAAAATAACCTCACACTCAATGTCAACAAAACAAAGATGATTGTGGACTTTAGGAAACAGCAGAGGGAGCAGCCCCCCATCCACATTGAAGGGACCACAGTGGAGAAGGTGGAAAGTTTTATGTTCCTCTGCGTATATATCACGGACAAACTGAAATGGTCCAGCCACACAGACAGCGTGGTGAAGAAGGCGCGGCAGCGCCTCTTCAACCTCAGGAGGCTGAAGAAATTTGGCTTGTCACCAAAAACACTCACAAACTTTTACAGATGCACAATCGAGAGCATCCTGTCGGGCTGTATAACAGCCTGGTACGGCAACTGCTCCGCCCACAACCGCAAGGCTCTCCAGAGGGTAGTGAGGTCTGCACAACGCATCACCGGGGGAAAACTACCTGCCCTCCAGGACACCTACACCACCCGATGTCACAGGAAGGCAAAAAGATCATCAAAGACAACAACCACCCGAGCCATTGCCTGTTCACCCCGCTACCATCCTGAAGGCAAGGTCAGTACTGGTACATCAAAGCGGGGACCGAGAGACTGAAAAACAGTCAGCTTCAGACTCGTCGCCAAACCCACTGGCTCCAGGTCATCTACAAGTCTTTGCTAGGTAAAACCCCACCTTATCTCAGCTCGCTGGTCACCATAGCAGCACCCAGTTGTAGCAGGCGCTCCAGCAAGTATATCTCACTGGTCACCCCCAAAGCCAATTCCCCCTTTGGCTGCCTTTCCTTCCAGTTCTCTGCTGCCAATGACTGGAACGAACTGCAAAATTCACTGAAGCTGGAGACTCATATCTCCCTCACTAGCTTTAAGCACCAGCTGTCAGAGCAGCTCACAGATCACTACACCTGTACATAGCCCATCTGTAAATAGCCCATCGAACTACCTCATCCCCATACTGTATTTATTTATTTATCTTTCTCCTTTGCACCCCAGTATCTTTACTTGCACATTCATCTTCTGCACATCTATCACTCCAGTGTTTAATTGGTATATTGTAATTACTTCGCCACCATGGCCTATTTATTGCCTTACCTCCCTTATCTTACCTCATTTGCACACACTGTATATAGACTTTTCTGCTGTATTATTGACTGTATATTTGTTTTCTCCATGTGTTACTCTGTGTTGTTGTATGTGTCGAACTGCTTTGCTTTATCTTGGCCAGGTATCTGTTGTAAATGAGAACTTGTTCTCAACTGGCTTACCTGGTTAAATTAAAGGACTTGTTTTCAACTAGCCTACCTGGTTAAATAAAGGACTTGTTCTCAACTAGACTACCTGGTTAAATAAAGGTGAAATAAAAAATAATAAACTTCTGTTGAGCTTCAATTGGCGGACAGATAGCCTTACATTGTCCTGCAAAATGTCTTGATAAACTTGGGAATTCATTTTTGCGTTGATGATAGCAAGCTGTCCAGGCCCTGAAGCAGCAAAGCAACTCCAAACCATGATGCTCCCTCCACCGTAGTTTACAGTTGGGATGAGGTTTTGATGTTGGTGTGCTGGGCCTTTTTTTCTCCACACATAGTGTTGTGTTCCTTCCAAACAACTCAACTGTAGTTTCATCTGTCCACACAATATTTTGCCAGTAGCGCTGTGGAACATCCTGGTGCTCTTTTGCGAACTTCAGACGTGCAGCAATGTTTTTTTTTGGACAGCAGTGGCTTCTTCTGTGGTGTCCTCCCATGAACACCATTCTTGTTTAGTGTTTTACGTATCGTAGACTCGTCAACAGAGATGTTAGCATGTTCCAGAGATTTCTGTAAGTCTTTAGCTGACATTAGGATTCTTCTTAACCTCATTGAGCATTCTGTGCTGTGCTCTTGCAGTCATCTTTGCAGGACGGCCACTCCTAGGGAGAGTAGCAACAGTGCTGAAATTTCTCTATTCATAGACAATTTGTCTTACCGTGGACTGACTTTTAGAGATACTTTTGTAACCTTTCCAGCTTTATGCAAGGCAACAATTCTTAATCTTAGGATTCTGAGATCTCTTTTGTTTGAGGCATGGCAGCTCTACCAACATCTCCAAACTCATTGATTCGACTCAAGGTTAGTTGACTCCTGACTCCAATTAGCTTCTGGAGAAGTCATTAGCCTAGGGGTTCACATCCTACACTGTGAATGTTTAAATAATGTTTTCAATATAGACAAGAAAAATACAATAATTGGCGTGTCATTAGTTTAAGCACACTGTGTTTTGTCTATTGTTGCAACTAAGATGAAGATCAGATCAAATTTGATGACCAATTTATGCAGAAGGGTCCACATACTTTTTCTTGCCACTTTTGCTACATATCTTTTGCTAATATTTTCTTACTTACTTTAAAAAAACACCCCTTGTTGTTGGTTACGGGCTTGTACGGTCTACACCACGTTGTATTCGGCGCATGTGACAAATACAATTTGATTTGATTTGATCAACACATTTGATTTGGAAACGGTGGAGTTTAACCTCACGTCACCGAACATAATGTTACAATGTAACCCAACTCAGGTTAAGCTACGTTATTAGACTAGTAGCTTTCTGTGTGACAGCTCAGACTTCATGAGAAGTGTGTGATGTGTGTGTGTGTGGGGGGGTGGGATGCTGCTCTGTGTGTGGGCTTTGTGGTGTGTATGTGTGTGTGTGAGCAGGTATTCATAGTGGTGTGTGTGTGTGTGAGAGCAGGTATTCATTGTGGTGTGTGTGTGTGTGTGTGTGTGTGTGTGTG
>NC_042991.1:41540322-41637822 GCF_901001165.1 Salmo trutta
TTGGAGCTAGAAACACAAGCATTTAGTTAGATATTACTGCACTGTTGGAGCTGGGAACACAAGCATTTAGTTAGATACTACTGCACTGTTGGAGCTAGAAACACAAGCATTTAGTTAGATATTACTGTACTGTTGGAGCTAGAAACACAAGCATTTAGTTAGATATTACTGCACTGTTGGAGCTGGGAACACAAGCATTTAGTTAGATACTACTGCACTGTTGGAGCTAGAAACACAAGCATTTAGTTAGATATTACTGTTGGAGCTAGGAACACAAGCATTTAGTTAGATACTACTGTTGGAGCTAGGAACACAAGCATTTAGTTAGATATTACTGCGCTGTTGGAGCTGGGAACACAAGCATTTAGTTAGATATTACTGTACTGTTGGAGCTAGGAACACAAGCATTTAGTTAGATACTACTGCACTGTTGGAGCTAGAAACACAAGCATTTAGTTAGATACTACTGTACTGTTGGAGCTGGGAACACAAGCATTTCGCTACACCCTCAAAAACATCTGCTAAATATGTGTATGTGATCAATACAATTTGATTTCATTTGATGACTTTTTATTTTCTTATTGTCCAAGAAATATCATTCATTCTTTCTTGCAGTAAATCATGTGTTTTTACTGTTCTGAGTTTCAGAACCATATTTCTGCCTATTTACGAGTGAAGGCGGTTGGTGCGTCCACACACACTGTCATATTTCACCTTATTTAAAACAACAGTTTGATTTCAACCTTCAACCTTTATTCCAACTGTTAAAACCAGATGCTGATGATGATGTGATTTACACAGTAAATAGTTGTTTTCCTCTTCAGCTGTAATTCGGACTCTTCCGCTTTATTGGTTGATAAATCAGTTAATGATTTTGAGCTCAGTTAAGGTCAGGCAGCTGAAAGCTGAAGTGTGTCCCCGACAAGAAAGTGTAGAAAAGCACAATGTTGTGAATATTCATGGTCCTCAACATAGAACCCAATCAAGGGATTGGTTGAGCTTTCTTGAGCGCATGACATCACACGGATGTTATACAGACCCATCTATGTAGCCAGCTTATGTCGCCTGGCAGGCGCAGCAGCACCGACCGAATGACTTGAGAAACCCAGCATCAGGTTGATCACCAAATGAAAAATAAATAGAAGCTTCACCAGCTAGCTTCCGATCTATTTTAATTCCACTGTTGATCATTGTGACGTCACTCCCTCTGTCTACTGGGATTTCCTGTTCGGTAATCTGCTTGTTGCAGGAGGCTAGGATGATCTTCAGCTGATGTGACACACATGGACAGGCTTGGCCTGAAGGCTATAAAGGGTGGCCACATCATCCAACACTCTCTCTCCTTCCTGTCTGGCAGGCTGACTTCCTCCACCTATTGGTTGTTGGTCTGTTTCCACCAGATAACACTCTCTCTCCTTCCTGACTGGCAGGCTGACTTCCTCCACCTATTGGTTGTTGGTCTGTTTCCACCAGATAACACTCTCTCTCCTTCCTGTCTGGCAGGCTGACTTCCTCCACCTATTGGTTGTTGGTCTGTTTCTACCAGGCAACACTCTCTCTCCTTCCTGTCTGGCAGGCTGACTTCCTCCACCTATTGGTTGTTGGTCTGTTTCCACCAGATAACACTCTCTCTCCTTCCTGTCTGGCAGGCTGACTTCCTCCACCTATTGGTTGTTGGTCTGTTTCCACCAGACAACAGTCTCTCTCCTTCCTGTCTGGCAGGCTGACTTCCTCCACCTATTGGCTGTTGGTCTGTTTCCACCAGACAACACTCTCTCTCCTTCCTGTCTGGCAGGCTGACTTCCTCCACCTATTGGTTGTTGGTCTGTTTCCACCAGACAACACTCTCTCTCCTTCCTGTCTGGCAGGCTGACTTCCTCAGCCTATTGGTTGTTGGTCTGTTTCCACCAGACAACACTCTCTCTCCTTCCTGTCTGGCAGGCTGACTTCCTCCACCTATTGGCTGTTGGTCTGTTTCCACCAGACAACACTCTCTCTCCTTCCTGACTGGCAGGCTGACTTCCTCCACCTATTGGTTGTTGGTCTGTTTCCTCCAGACAACACTCTCTGTCCTCATCCACAACCTGTATATACTACTGATCCGACAGACGTCCACAGCTTATGTTATATTATTGTATTTGTGATTATTTAGTTTAATAAATGTGTTCCTTTTCACATTTCAGTCATGCATGGTCTCCCTTTGTTGTTATGAGCTATGAGCCAGGACATAACAATCATTTTAAAAAAACGTGTTCTTTCGAACTTTCCACAAACGGTCTGGTATGTGTTGCTTGATATGAGCAAGTTAATCTTACATCTAGATGTTCCGCTAGCGGAACACCGCTCCAATATCCAATGATGGTCGTGGCGCGAATTACAAACTCCTCAAAAATCCCAAAACTTAAATTTTTCAAACATATGACTATTTTACACCATTTTAAAGACAAGACTCTCCTTTATCTAACCACATTGTCCGATTTCAAAAAGGCTTTACAACGAAAGCAAAGCATTAGATTATGTCAGGAGAGTAACCAGCCAGAAATAATCACACACCCATTTTTCAAGTTAGCATATACGTCACAAAAAACAAAACCACAGCTAAATGCAGCACCTTTGATGATCTTCATCAGATTACACTCCTAGGACATTATGTTATACAATACATGCATGCTTTGTTCAATCAAGTTCATATTTATATCAAAAACCAGATTTTTACATTAGCATGTGACATTCAGAACTAGGATACCCACCGAAACTTCCGGTGAATTTACAAAATTACTCACGATAAACGTTCACAAAAAACCTAACAATTATTTTAAGAATTATAGATACAGAACTCCTTTATGCACTCGATATGTCCGATTTTAAAATAGCTTTTCGGTGAAAACACATTCCGCAATATTCTGAGTATATCCTGGCTAGCTAGTTTGCCCCTCACCAAACTCAGATTTACTATAAGAAAAATTGTATTACCTTTGCTGTTCTTCGTCAGAATGCACTCCCAGGACTTCTAGTTTACAACCAATGTTGTTTTGGTTCCAAATAATCCATAGTTATATCCAAATAGCGGCGTTTTGTTCTTGCGTTCAAGACACTATCCGAAGGGTGACGCGCCGGTGCGTATCGTGACAAAAAAAATTCAAAATATTCCATTACCGTACTTCGAAGCATGTCAAACGCTGTTTAAAATCAATTTTTATTCGATTTTTCTCGTAAAATAGCGATAATATTCAGACCGGGAGACGTCGTTTTCGTTCAAAGACTGAAAATGTAAAATGGACTCTTCACGTGCACGCGCGCACCCGTGTCATTGTTCTCAGATCGACCACTATCCAAATGCACTACTGCTTTTCAGCCAGGGACTGCAGAGTCATCATTCCCCATTCTGGCGCCTTCTGAGAGCCTATGGGAGCCTTAGAAAATGTCACGTTACAGCAGAGATCCTCTGTTTTCGATAAAGAGGCTATAGAAGGCCAAGAAATGGTCAGAGAGGGCACTTCCTGTTTAGAATCTTCTCAGGTTTTGGCCTGCCATATGAGTTCTGTTATACTCACAGACACCATTCAAACAGTTTTATAAACTTTAGGGTGTTTTCTATCCAAATCAAACAATTATATGCATATTCTAGTTTCTGGGCAGGAGTAATAACCAGATTAAATCAGGTACGTTTTTTATCCGGCCGTGAAAACACTGCCCCCTATCCTAAACAGGTTAACTCAAATGTATCAAAGAATAGGACATGAGTCCATGATTAGTTAGTGGCTAATGTTACTGCGCTAGCTAGCTACAGTGCCTTGATTAGTTAGTGGCTAATGTTACTGCGCTAGCTAGCTACAGTGCCTTGATTAGTTAGTGGCTAATGTTACTGCGCTAGCTAGGTACAGTGCCTTGATTAGTTAGTGGCTAATGTTACTGCGCTAGCTAGCTACAGTGCCATGATTAGTTAGTGGCTAATGTTACTGCGCTAGCTAGCTATAGTGCCATGACTAGTTAGTGGCTAATGTTACTGTCTGGCTGCTGAGCTAGCTAGCTACAGTGCCATGATTAGTTAGTGGCTACTGTTACTGCGCTAGCTAGCTACAGTGCCATGATTAGTTAGTGGCTACTGTTACTGCGCTAGCTAGCTACAGTGCCATGATTAGTTAGTGGCTGCTGAGCTAGCTAGCTACAGTGCCATGATTAGTTAGTGGCTGCTGAGCTAGCTAGCTACAGTGCCATGATTAGTTAGTGGCTAATGTTACTGTCTGGCTGCCGAGCTAGCTAGCTACAGTGCCTTGCAATAGTATTCATCCCCCTTGGTGTTTTTCCTATTTTGTTGCATTACAACCTGTAATTTAAATTGATTTTTATTTGAATTTCATGTAATGGACATACAGTTTATAGTCCAAATTGGTGAAGTGAAATGAAAAAAATTACTTATTTAAAAAAATATATGAAACGGAAAAGTGGTGCGTGCATATGTATTCATATGACATTATATGCTAGCTTGAAAAATGGGTGTCTGATTATTTCTGGCTGGGTACTCTGCTGACATAATCTAATGTTTTGCTTTCGTTGTAAAGCCTTTTTGAAATCGGACAGTGTGGTTAGATTAACGAGAGTCTTGTCTTTAAAATGCTGTAAAATAGTCATATGTTTGAGAAATTGAAGTAATAGCATTTCTAAGGTATTTGAATAACGCGCAACAGGATTCCACTGGCTGTTACGTAGGTGGGACGATTTGGTGCCACCTACCCTAGAGAGGTTAAATAAAGACCACCTGTGTGCAATCTATGTGTCACATGATCTGTCACATGATCTCAGTATATTTACACCTGTTCTGAAAGGCCCCAGAGTCTGCAACACCACTAGCCAAGAGCACCACCAAGCAAGCGGCACCATGAAGACTAAGGAGCTCTCCAAACAGGTCAGGGACAAAGTTGTGGAGAAGTACAGATCAGCGTTGGGTTATAAAAAAATATCAGAAATTTTGAACATCCCACAGGGCACCAATAAATCCATTATTAAAAAATGGAAAGAATATGGCACCAAAACAAACCTGCCAAGAGAGGGCCACCCACCAAAACTCACGGACCAGGCAAGGTTGGCATTAATCAGAGAGGCAACAAAGAGACCAAAGATAACCCTGAAGGAGCTGCAAAGCGGAGATTGCAGTTTCTGTCCATAGCACCACTTTAAGCCGTACACTCCACAGAGCTGGGCTTTTACAGAAGAGTGGCCAGAAAAAAGACATTGCTTAAAGAAAAAAAATAAGCAAACACGTTTGGTGTTCGCCAAAAGGCATGTGGGAGACTCCCCATACATATGGAAGAAGGTACTCTGGTCAGATGAGACTAAAATTGAGCTTTTTATCCATCAAGGAAAGTGCTATGTCTGGCGCAAACCCAACACCTCTCATAACCCCAAGAACACCATCCCCACAGTGAAGCATGGTGGTGGCAGCATCATACTGTGGGGGTGTTTTTCATTGGCAGGGACTGGAAAAATTGTCAGAATTGAAGGAATGATGGATGGCGCTAAATAGAGGGAAATTCTTGAGGGAAACCTGTTTCAGTCTTACAGATTTGAGACTGGGACAGAGGTTCACCTTCCAGCAGGACAATGACCCTAAGCATACTGCTAAAGCAACACTTGAGTGATTTAAGGGGACACATTTAAATGTCTTGGAATGGCCTAGTCAAAGCCCAGACCTCAATCCAATTGAGAATGTATATGCAACGGTTGTCGTCGGGAATGGAGGACCAAAACGCAGCAGGAATGTGGATACTCATCTTGTATTTAATTTAAGTCAAGAGAACACCAAATTAATAAACAAAGAACGAACGAACGAACGAACGAACAACAAAACAGCCTTGTCAGGCTCACACATGCAAAACAAGAAACAATCTCCCACAACACTACAACAAACAATTATTCATATATAGGACTCTCAATCAGAGGCAACGAGAAAGCACCTGCCTCCAATTGAGAGTCCAACCCCCCATTAACCTACACATAGAAATACACCAACCCAGAAAGAACATAGAAGTACAAAACATAGAACATAAACATGACAGAGGAAGAACAATGATTGCAAGCACCACCCTCCTTTTGAAGCTTCCAGTCTGTTATTCGAACTCAATCAGCATGACAGAGTGATCTCCAGCCTTGTCCTCGTCAACACTCACACCTGTGTTAATGAGAGAATCACTGACATGATGTCAGCTGGTCCTTTAGTGGGAGGGCTGAAATACAGTGGAAATGTTTTTAGGGGATTCAGTTCATCTTAACTTGTTATGGATAGGGGGCAGTATTTTCACGGCCGGATAAAAAACGTACCCGATTTAATCTGATTATTACTCCTGCACAGAAACTAGAATATGCATATAATTATTAGCTTTGGATAAAAAACACTCCAAAGTTTCTAAAACTGTTTAAATGGTGTCTGTGAGTATAACAGAACTCATTTGGCAGGCCAAAACCTGAGAAGATTCCAAACAAGAAGCGCCCTCTCTGACTATTTCTTGGCCTTCTTGATCATCTCTATCCAAAACAGGGGATCTCTGCAGTAACGTGACATTTTCTAACGCTCCCATAGCCTCTCAGAAGGCGCCAGAACGTTGAATGATGACTTTGCAGGCCATGGCTGAAAAACAGTAGCGCATTTGGATAGTGGTCGATCTGAGAACAATGAGACTGGGGGCGCGTGCACGAGACGACTCCATGTTTTTATTTTTTCGTCTTTGAACGAAAACAGGGTTTCCCGGTCGGAATATTATCGCTTTTTTATGAGAAAAATTGCATAAAAATTGATTTTAAACAGCGTTTGACATGCTTCGAAGTACGGTAATGGAAAATTTTGAATTTTTTTGTCATGATACGCACCGGGCGCGTCACCCTTCTTTACCCTTCAGATAGTGTCTTGAACGCACAAACAAAACGCCGCTATTTGGATATAACTATGGATTATTTGGAACCAAACCAACATTTGTTATTGAAGTAGAAGTCCTGGGAGTGCATTCTGACGAAGAACAGCAAAGGTAATCCAATTTTTCTTATAGTAAATCTGAGTTTGGTGAGTACCAAACTTGGTGGGTGTCAAAATAGCTAGCCATGATGGCCGGGCTATCTACTCAGAATATTGCAAAATGTGCTTTCACCGAAAAGCAATTTTAAAATCGGACACCGCGATTGCATAAAGGAGTTCTGTATCTATAATTCTTAAAATAATTGTTATGTTTTTTGTGAACGTTTATCGTGAGTAATTTAGTAAATTCACCGGAAGTGTTCGGTGGGAATGCTAGTTCTGAACGTCACATGCTAATGTAAAAAGCTGGTTTTTGATATAAATATGAACTTGATTGAACAAAACATGCATGTATTGTATAACATAATGTCCTAGGAGTGTCATCTGATGAAGATCATCAAAGGTTAGTGCTGCATTTAGCTGTGGTTTTGTTTTTTGTGACATTATATGCTAGCTTGAAAAATGGGTGTCTGATTATTTCTGTCTGGGTACTCTGCTGACATAATCTAATGTTTTGCTTTCGCTGTAAAGCCTTTTTGAAATCAGACAGTGTGGTTAGATAAAGGAGAGTCTTGTCTTTAAAATGGTGTAAAATAGTCATATGTTTGAAAAATTGAAGTTTTTTGATTTTTGAGGAATTTGTATTTCGCGCCACGCCTATCATTGGATATTGGAGCAGGTGTTCCGCTAGCGGAACATCTAGATGTAAGATTAAGCCATCCCTTTAAATATTGTGTACCTTTTACTTTGCCAGGTGGCGAATCACATCTCTGCATGTCTGGCAGACATATCAGTGTGGATGACGGATCACCACCTCAAGCTGAACCTCGGCAAGACGGAGCTGCTTTTCCTCCCGGGGAAGGACTGCCCGTTCCATGATCTTGCCATCACGGTTGACAACTCCATTGTGTCCTCCTCCCAGAGTGCTAAGAACCTTGGCGTGACCCTGGACAACACCCTGTCGTTCTCCACTAACATCAAGGCGGTGACCCGATCCTGTAGGTTCATGCTCTACAACATTCACAGAGTACGACCCTGCCTCACACAGGAAGCGGCGCAGGTCCTAATCCAGGCACTTGTCATCTCCCGTCTGGATTACTGCAACTCGCTGTTGGCTGGGCTCCCTGCCTGTGCCATTAAACCCCTACAACTCATCCAGAACGCCACAGGGGAGGTAGAAGGATTACTTTATCCTATCCCAGGTATTCCTTAAAGAGGTGGGGTTTCAGGTGTCTCCGGAAGGTGGTGATTGACTCCGCTGTCCTGGCGTCGTGAGGGAGCTTGTTCCACCATTGGGGTGCCAGAGCAGTGAACAGTTTTGACTGGGCTAAGCGGGAACTGTGCTTCCGCAGAGGTAGGGGGGCCAGCAGGCCAGAGGTGGATGAGCGCAGTGCCCTTGTTATGTTGATATGTTGATTTCCTTCAGTTTGCTGCCACACGGGAAATTTGAACGTGTTCATTTTAACACTCATCCAGTGTTTATATTGATCAACTTTCTTCAGTGTTAATTTAACACTTTTTCTAGTGTTAATATTGAAACACTCTGAGTGTTAAAATATAACACTACAGGTGTTGTTCAAATGACCCATGTAAGTGTTAATACTGAGGGTGTTCAAATGATACCCTCAGTATTAAGCAGCAATACCTTTCAGTGTTGAGAATCTCTCTCCATCCTGTAGCTGAATTGACACCAGGAGGTGCTAAATATTCACACTAGGAAATAACACATTTTTTGGTCTGTTTCTCTCCCACTCGTAACTCAAGCCTGCACGTTGTAGGTGAGTTAAACAGGAGCAATAAAGGATTCCTTACAAGAGTAGTGACTCTGCTTTGTTTCGTTTATTTAGGCCACAAAGGGAAGGTACATCAGACTGAAATCAGTTCATCAGAATGAAATCGGCGCATCAGACTGAAATCAGTGCATCAGAATGAAATCAGTTCATCAGAATGAAATCATTGCATCACAGTGCATCAGAATGAAATCAGTTCATCAGAATGAAATCAGTGCATCACCGTTGCATCAGAATGAAATCAGTTCATCAGAATGAAATCAGCGCATCACAGTGCATCAGAATGAAATCAGTGCATCAGAATGAAATCAGTGCATCACAGTGCATCAGAATGAAATCAGTGCATCAGAATTAAATCAGTGCATCAGAATGAAATCAGTGCATCACAGTGCATCAGAATGAAATCAGTGCATCACAGGCGTCTCAGTACATGTACTATATGAGAACAAGAGTATTTGCAGAGTTGCTATTTAACACAAGTGGAAGTCCTAAGACTAGGTATGCAATTTTCTTGACAAAGTTGCCAATAATCTGACTATTACTGAGTCATGTCAAACAAAGGAACAACATAAAGGCTCTCATCAGCACCATAAGCACTTTGAAGGACAAATGGCCTATACAATTACAGATCATCTACTTTGACAACAACTTTGTCATCAACACCATGAAACACAGTGAATGCACGGTAACGCTCACCGAAATTGCCAGTATGCAACTTGTCTAGCAATATATTGTCAACCTCAATGATCTTAATTATTCCACAAAAGACTGGCATTTCATGCTCCATCTTACTGCGAACAGTCCCTCTCTGTACTTCGTGCTTAACCCAGCTGGTAGAGTAAATGGCCTTCTGCATAGTGACCTGAGGTGACACTGCCAACTCCTTACCACCAGTAAAATCACTCCGGGAAAATGCTTTCATCGGTCCTTACTTAGTATGTCACAACGATGATGTCTCCCAGTGTTGGCCTATAGCAAATTGATGTTTTTTTGGGACGAAGAAATGTTTCTGAGAGTTTTCTTAAAGAGTTGGTATTTTGCCTCAAACCTCATGCTACACGTTACTAAATAAAGGACTGATTTGTCATATGCATGCTGGGTAACGTACCATAAATTCATGTTTGAGAATCACGTTTTTATGTGGGTACAACTGTTTTAAAAGTGTGTAATGTTCAATTAACAAATACTTCAAATACACAGACATGCCCTGGCTTAGAAAAGGGGGAAAAAAACAATGTTGATTATTTGCGGTAAGATGAGCAGCAAATTCCATGTTCTCATTTCATGGTGGAACAACGTCATCCAAAATCAAGGGAACGTTTCTCACAAGACACAGAGTTTGAATAGAATGAAGTGCTGTGCTGTTTCCACTGTTCTCTAGGTTGACTTTAGTTGGACGGTTTTTGCACTCCAGGTACCCATAGTCAAGAGAAAAGCGCACGTTTCTAAATAATCCAAGCAGGTTGGCAGTTTCAAAGTCATCATAGTGCAATTTCATCTGTAAATCGTTTCTATGTTTTGAGAACAAGGGATGAGTCTTCAAATAACTTCCATCACAAAAGTCTTCATAAGTGTCTTCCTAGGTGCAATTTCCAATAACTTACAGATTTGAGAATTGCGACACATGAACGTCAATGTTTCCAGTATTGGAACATATACAACAGTGTCTCACTGGGACTTGATCAGACATGCCTGGTTGTATATTTTGCCTGCCTCTGGAAGAAATGTCAGCACAAGAACTGTTTGTTGGGAGCTTCATGAAAATGGGTTTCCATGGCCGAGCAGCAAGCCTAAGATCACCATGCGCAATGCCAAGCGTCGGCTGGAGTGGTGTAAAGCTCGCCGCCATTGGACTCTGGAGCAGTGGAAATGGGTTCTCTGGAGTGATGAATCATGCTTCACCATTTGGCAGCCCGACGGACAAATCTGGGTTTGGCAGAAGCCAGTAGAATGTTACCTGCCCGAATGCCTAGTGCCAACTGTAAAGTTTGGTGGAGGAGGAATAATGGTCTGGGGCTGTTTTTTATGGTTCGGGCCCCTTAGTTCCAGAGAAGGAAAATCTTAACGCTACAGCATACAATGACATTCTAGAAGATTCTGTGCCTCCAACATTGTGGCAACAGTTTGGGGAAGGCTGTTTCCTGTTTCAGCATGACAATGCCCCCGTGCACAAAGAGAGGTTCATACAGAATTTATTAGTCTAGATTGGTGTGGAAGAACTTGACTGGCCTACACAGAGCCCTGACCTCAACCCCATCAAACAACTTTTGGATTAATTGGAATGTCGACTGCGAGCCAGGCCTAATCGCCAAACATCAGTGGCCGACCTCAGTAATGCTCTTGTGACTGAATGGAAGCAAGTCCCCGCAGCAATGTTCCAACATCTAGTGGAAAGCCTTCCCAGAAGAGTGGAGGCTGTTATAGCAGCAATGTTCCAACATCTAGTGGAAAGCCTTCCCAGAAGAGTGGAGGCTGTTATAGCAGCAATGTACCAACATCTAGTGGAAAGCCTTCCTAGAAGAGAGGAGGCTGTTATAGCAGCAAAGGGGGGGACCAACTCCCTATTAATGACCATGATTTTAGAATGAGATGTTCGACAAGCAGGTGTCCACATACCTTTGGCCATGTAGTGTATGTGCGTACATGTTTGCGTGTGTGCGTGTGCGCGTGCGTGCATGTGTGTGCGTGTGCATGTGTGTGTGTGTGTGTGCGTGTAACAGGTACAGTTCCTCAGAAAGTATTCCTACTCCTGGACTTATTCCACATTTTGTTGTGTTAGAGCCTGAATTCAAAATGGATTAAATATACGTTTTTTTCTTCTCATTTAGACATTTTGGCAGATTTATTGAAAATGAAATACAGAAATATCTCGGTTACATAAGTATTCACACCCCTGACTCAATACATTGTAGAAGCACCTTTGACGGCGATTACAGCTTTGAGTCATCTTGGGTATGTCTGTACCAGCTTTGAGTCATCTTGGGTATGTCTGTACCAGCTTTGAGTCATCTCGGGTATGTCTATATCAGCTTTGAGTCATCTTGGGTATGTCTGTATCAGCTTTGAGTCATCTCGGGTATGTCTGTATCAGCTTTGAGTCATCTTGGGTATGTCTGTATCAGCTTTGAGTCGTCTCGGGTATGTCTGTACCAGCTTTGAGTCATCTTGGGTATGTCTGTATCAGCTTTGAGTCATCTTGAGTATGTCTGTACCAGCTTTGAGTCATCTTGGGTATGTCTATATCAGCTTTGAGTCATCTGGGTATGTCTGTATCAGCTTTGAGTCATCTTGGGTATGTCTGTATCAGCTTTGAGTCGTCTCGGGTATGTCTGTATCAGCTTTGAGTCATCTTGGGTATGTCTATATCAGCTTTGAGTCATCTGGGTATGTCTGTACCAGCTTTGAGTCATCTTGGGTATGTCTGTACCAGCTTTGAGTCGTCTCGGGTATGTCTGTACCAGCTTTGAGTCATCTTGAGTATGTCTGTTTCAGCTTTGAGTCGTCTTGGGTATGTCTGTATCAGCTTTGAGTCGTCTTGGGTACGTCTGTTTCAGCTTTGAGTCGTCTTGGGTATGTCTGTATCAGCTTTGAGTCGTCTTGGGTATGTCTGTATCAGCTTTGAGTCATCTTGGGTGTGTCTGTATCAGCTTTGAGTCGTCTTGGGTATGTCTGTATCAGCTTTGAGTCATCTTGGGTGTGTCCGTACCAGCTTTGAGTCATCTTGGGTACGTCTGTATCAGCTTTGAGTCGTCTTGGGTATGTCTGTATCAGCTTTGAGTCATCTTGGGTATGTCTGTATCAGCTCCGAGTCGTCTTGGGTATGTCTGTACCAGCTTTGAGTCATCTTGGGTATGTCTGTATCAGCTTTGAGTCATCTTGGGTATGTCTGTACCAGCTTTGAGTCATCTTGGGTGTGTCCGTACCAGCTTTGAGTCATCTTGGGTACGTCTGTATCAGCTTTGAGTCGTCTTGGGTATGTCTGTACCAGCTTTGAGTCGTCTTGGGTATGTCTGTATCAGCTTTGAGTCATCTTGGGTATGTCTGGATCTGCTTTGCACATCTGGATTTGTGGATTTTCTCCTGTTCTTCCTTGCAGATTTTCTCAAACTCTGTTAAGTTAAATAGGGAGCGGCAATATTCAAGTCTTTCAACAGATTTTTTATGGGATTTAATTCTGAGCTTTGGCTGGGCCATTTAAGTACTTTCACATTCTTGTTCTGAAGCCATTCCAGCGTTGCTTTGGCTGTATGCTTGGGGTCATTGTCCTGTTGGAACGTAAACCTTCGCCCCATTCTTTGGTCGTTTGCACTCTGAAGCAGGTTGTCATCAAGGATTTCCTTGTATTTGGCCCCATTCATTATTCCCTCTATTTTTACCAGTCTCCCAGTCCCTGCTGGAGAAAAGCAACCCCATAGAATGATGCTGCCACCACCATGCTTCACAGTAGGGATGGTGTTAGATGAGTAGGGGTGGGGGTGTAGGGGTGTTCACCCCGGTGTCCTGGCTAAATTCCCAATCTGCCCCTCATACCATCACGGTCACCTAATCATCCCCAGCTTACAATTGGCTCATTCATCCCCCCTCCTCTCCACTGTAACTATTCCCCAGGTCGTTGCTGTAAATGACAATGTGTTCTCAGTCAACTTACCTGGTAAAATAACGGTAAAATAAAAAATAAAAATAAAAGATGGGTGATGAGCTGTGCCTGGTTTTCTCAAGGCATAGCGCTTTGCATTCAGGCCAAATAGCTACATATTTGTGTCATCAGAAAACAGAATCTCTTGCCTTATGCTCTCAGAGTCTTTCATATGCCTTCTTGCAAACTCCAGGCATGCTGTCATTTGCCTTTTTCTTAATAAGAGTGGCTTCCGTATTTCCCTCTCCCATAAAGACCAGATTGCTGAAGTGTTGTAGAGACTGTTGTCCTTCTGGCAGGTTCTCCCATCTCAGCCAAGCTGCGGCCAGCTATAGGCAGAGTCTGGGTAGTTCCATATTTTTTTGAAGACCACTGTGCTCTTGGAAACTTTCAACACTCTAGAAATTGTCTTACTCCTTTCCCTTGATATATGCCTCATCACAGTTCTATCTCTGTGATCTACGGACAGTTCCTTGGACTTCATGGTATAGTTTCTACTCTGACATGCACAGTCAACTGTGGGACCTTATATAGACAGGTGTGTTACTTTCTAAATCATGTCCAAACAATTGATTTGGCCACAGGTGGACAACAATTACATTTTACATTTACATTTTAGTCATTTAGCAGACGCTCTTATCCAGAGCGACTTACAGTAGTGAATACATACATTTCATCCATTTTTTGTTGTTGTACTGGTCCCCCGTGGGAATCAAACCCACAACCCTGGCGTTGCAAACACCATGCTGGCGTTGCAAACACCATGCTCTACAAACTGAGCCACAGGGAAGACTACAATCAAGTTGTAGTGACAACTCAAGGATGATCAAAGGAAAATTGGATGCACCTGAGCTCAATTTGGAGTGTCATAGCAATGGGATGTTAAATGTTCAATAAATGTGCAACAATTTCGAAAAACACATTTTCACTTTGTCATTATAGGTTATTGTGTGTAGATGAGAGGAAGAGGGGGAGGAGAGGAAAGGAGGTGGAGAGGAAAGGAGGGGAGATAGAGAGGAGAGGGGGGGAGAGAGAGGGGGAGGAGAGGGGGAGGAGAGGGAGAGGAGGGGGAGAGGAGAGGGAGAGGAGAGAGAGGGGAGGAGAGAGAGGGAGAGGAGAGGGGGAGGAGAGGGAGAGGAGAGGGAAAGGAAAGAGAGGGAGGAGAGGGGGAGGAGAGAGAGGGAGAGGAGAAGGGGAGGAGAGGGGTTATCTGCCTGGGGCAGGAGACTGGGGGGTAGGGTGGTGACAGTGAGACAGGTGTGGCAACTTAGAGCTCTCTCTCTGTGTCTTAAGGCCTGGTTAGAGCTCTCTCTCTCTGTCTTAAGGCCTGGTTAGAGCTCTCTCCCTCTGTCTTAAGGCCTGGTTAGAGCTCTCTCTCTCTCTCTGTCTTAAGGTCTGGTTAGAGCTCTCTCTCTCTCTCTGTCTGTCTTAAGGCCTGGTTAGAGCTCTCTCTCTCTCTCTGTCTTAAGGCCTGGTTAGAGCTCTCTCTCTCTCTCTCTGTCTTAAGGCCTGGTTAGAGCTCTCTCTCTGTGTGTCTTAAGGCCTGGTTAGAGCTCTCTCTCGCTCTCTGTGTCTTAAGGCCTGGTTAGAGTTCTCTCTCTCTCTGTCTTAAGGCCTGGTTAGAGCTCTCTCTCTCTGTCTTAAGGCCTGGTTAGAGCTCTCTCTCTGTCTTAAAGCCTGGTTAAAGCTCTCTCTCTGTCTGTCTTAAGGCCTGGTTAGAGCTCTCTCTCTCTGTCTTAAGGTCTGGTTAGAGACCTCTCTCTCTCTGTCTTAAGGTCTGGTTAGAGCTCTCTCTCTCACTGTCTTAAGGCCTGGTTAGAGCTCTCTCTCTGTCTTAAGGTCTGGTTAGAGCTCTCTCTCTCTCTGTCTGTCTTAAGACCTGGTTAGAGACCTCTCTCTCTCTGTCTTAAGGTCTGGTTAGAGCTCTCTCTCTCACTGTCTTAAGGCCTGGTTAGAGCTCTCTCTCTGTCTTAAGGTCTGGTTAGAGACCTCTCTCTCTCTGTCTTAAGGCCTGGTTAGAGCTCTCTCTCTCTCTCTGTCTTAAGGTCTGGTTAGAGCTCTCTCTCTCTCTGTCTTAAGGTCTGGTTAGAGCTCTCTCTCTCACTGTCTTAAGGCCTGGTTAGAGCTCTCTCTCTGTCTTAAGGTCTGGTTAGAGCTCTCTCTCTCTCTGTCTGTCTTAAGACCTGGTTAGAGACCTCTCTCTCTCTGTCTTAAGGTCTGGTTAGAGCTCTCTCTCTCACTGTCTTAAGGCCTGGTTAGAGCTCTCTCTCTGTCTTAAGGTCTGGTTAGAGACCTCTCTCTCTCTGTCTTAAGGCCTGGTTAGAGCTCTCTCTCTCTCTCTGTCTTAAGGTCTGGTTAGAGCTCTCTCTCTCTCTGTCTGTCTTAAGACCTGGTTAGAGACCTCTCTCTCTGTCTGTCTTAAGGCCTGGTTAGAGCTCTCTCTCTCTGTCTTATGACCTGGTTTGTGTGTGTTGATATCTCAGAATGCCATTTCGCATTGCTACTGTAGTTCTAGCGTAATGTTAGCTAGCTAACATTGAACCTGTTTAGTTAAATTAGGCTAGCTATGACAATCAGTTTTTTATTGCTAAATGTAGCAGTGTGGCATCTCTACAAGGAATTGAAGACTCGGTATGTAAAGCATAAACAACACGTTTTGATTATTTAATTGACCTCCAACATGATTGGCATGATATGAAGTTATTCTTCTTATCTAAACTTGGGAGGTGAATTGATGTTGTGGAAGGTTGTAAAGACTTCATTTCGTTTGTTATTTCCTGTTTTACAGCTTCGATGTTTTGGAGCCTGGTGTTGTTGTCGCCAAGGAACGTTCTGACTCAGTCGGGACCAGGTTTCAGCTGCTGAACAACGCTGACATCCTTCCTCCCATAGATGGTCTGCCTGTACAAGCACCACCTGGACTGGACACAGCTAGACAAACATATATTTTTGAGAATATGAGGGAGTTTTGCAACGAAGAGGCTATGGCCATCACATGCCCTTCACCAAAGTCAAGGACAGGACAGAAACACGCTCTCCGAATATAGATTCCTTTGTTCATGCGTGGTTCGGACGGACCAGTTGTCAGCACTAACACCAGGCTCCAGAGCATCGAAGCTGTAAAACAGGAAATATCTAAACAAATTATGTGAGATCAATACAAGTAGTGCCAATCATGTTGGAGGTAAATTAAATAATCAAAACGTGTTGTTTATGCTTTGCATACCAAGTGTTGTCATCGATTCCTTGTAGAGACGCCACACTGCTGCTTTTGTCACATGGGATGGCAGCAGCTTTCCACCAAAGTGTTTGTGTCCTGGGTGGCGTCCTGGTAATACTACTGCATTATCCTCTGCGTAGTTGTTGATGAAGTTAACCATTCGCTGCAAGTCCTCATGCTTCAGGTGTATCCTGTGCTTGCTTGGGCCAGCTCTCTTTATGATGGGAGGAATTAGACCATTGTCCTTGTATGACTGGTGGAGGAGAGACAGGTGTGTTCTACAGGTGTGTTCTACAGGTGTGTTCTACAGGTGTGTTCTACAGGTATTTATGATGAGAGGCATTAGACCATTCTCCTTGTATGACTGGTGGAGGAGAGACAGGTGTGTTCTACAGGTGTGTTCTACAGGTGTGTTCTACAGGTCTTTTTGATGGGAGGAATTAGACCATTCTCCTTGTAGGACTGGTGGAGGAGAGTCAGGTGTGTTCTACAGGTGTGTTCTACAGGTGTGTTCTACAGGTCTTTTTGATGGGAGACATTAGACCATTCTCCTTGTATGACTGGTGGAGGAGAGACAGGTGTGTTCTACAGGTGTGTTCTACAGGTGTGTTCTACAGGTCTTTATGATGGGAGGCATTAGACCATTCTCCTTGTATGACTGGTGGAGGAGAGACAGGTGTGTTCTACAGGTGTGTTCTAAAGGTGTGTTCTACAGGTCTTTATGATGGGAGGTATTAGACCATTCTCCTTGTATGACTGGTGGAGGAGATTCAGGCGTGTTCTACTGATGCTGAAAGACAAATTCCAGATACTAATATTTTGCCATTATTATACAATAGATAGCCGTAATTACAGTCAGACACACCTGGCTAACTGGATGGGTTATCAGCTAGCTAGCTAACAGTAAGCTTTAACTTGATGGGTTATCAGCTAGCTAGCTAACAGTAAGCTTTAACTGTATGGGTTGTCAGCTAGCTAGCTAACAGTAAGCTTTAACTTGATGGGCTATCAGCTAGCTAGCTAACAGTAAGCTTTAACTTGATGGGTTATCAGCTAGCTAACAGTAAGCTTTAACTTGATGGGTTGTCAGCTAGCTAGCTAACAGTAAGCTTTAACTTGATGGGTTGTCAGCTAGCTAGCTAACAGTAAGCTTTAACTTAAGGTCTTTCTTTTAGACATGTAGCTAGCTAACTAGCTAGCTAAACAATGAACCATAATCCCTATCCATAGAGTAATAGCAAAACAAACTGATTGCCATAGCTAGCTAAAGTTAACTAAGTAGTTCAATGTTAGCTAGTTAGCTAGCTATCATTAGGCTAGAACTAGCAATGCGAAATAGCATTCTGAGATATCAACACACACAGATCATACACAAAATGTTAGCTAGCAAGCCAGCAATCTAACATCAGCTAGTTAGTTAACAGCAAACTTTAACTTGCAATGAAAACAACTTTCTGACAAAATTAGAAACATATAATATCTGAAACTGTAGCTAGACTCTTATCCATATACATGGATGAACGCTTCACTACAGACTGCAACCCTTTTCATTAAATAAGACGTCCTGTGTCGTTTCCGTTTTGTTTGTACAGCTTGTTTGGCCCATTGTGTCAAGTCACTCTGGTTCACACTGACTGTGTGCAATGCCATAAGAATCATCAGATCTTTCTCTCTCTGTCATGGAGGCCACGGTTGCCCTTAGTTTGAAGATGTAATCCGGAGACAGGTGTTTTTGATAAAAATACAAAATAACGTTCAAATGTCTCTCCTGTGAAATACTGACATGCGACATGCCTAGTTTCCTGAAACATCTGCTAGTTCACATTTATCAATAAAAGTGCCATTAGTTTTTTTTTGTATAAAAATTGATTTTTGTAAACATCAAAAATCAATTATAATCAAGACATGGGTGGAATAAATCATGTTTATCTTGAACAAATATGAATGAAACAAGGTTTTCATCACTATTGATGTTTATTACTTTGAAAAGAACATATTGTAAGGACAAATTTTACATACAGTATTTTATGGAAATTATAAATGAGCCCCATTAAGCATAAATTAATGCTGGTCTACACACCACATGAGGGACAGAGTTGTATTGTTTGTTTGTTGCAAATGTATTTCTTTCACTTGATGCAAGTGTACTGTGTCTTCCTGTCCTTCTTGTGTTCACACACATCGCAGTGCTTCTTCTTGTTGCTACCGGCTGCATCTAGAATGATGAAAACACTTAGTTCAGGAAATTTACTAACATCTCACTCACTCACTCACTCACTCACTCACTCACTCACTCACTCACTCACTCACTCACTCACTCACATATATATACATAGTTACAGCAGGCCAAGGTAGGAGAGTCAGACACACACACATGCAACAACATCACTCACACTTCCTTCCTGTATTGGAGCTGTTGGTTCTGTGGGTTGGGTGGATGGGGCACCAGAATCCTCCTCATGACGGCTGCAGAAGCTGGGGTCGTAGGGATATGTTGCCTCCTCTGGATTTGAGGTCTTACCAATGCCGTGCCCAGCTCCTCAAGAAAGAGCAGTCTCTTCTGGAGCTTCCCTCTGTTCCAATCTGGGTTCAACGCCATCCAGATGACAAACGCGCTGTACGCCGAGATGTCCAAGATGTTGAAGAATTTCAGGAGTGGCCAGCGTAGGGTTCTTCTTTTGCAGCTGTAGCCAGTCACCAGCTTGTCTAAATTGTCCACCCCTCCTTTTGTGGCATGGTAATCTATTATGATTTCTGGTTTTGATGTTCCTGGCCACAGATTCTCCCATCCCTATGCAGCGTACTCATGAGTACCACATTGTTGCCTTTCTTTGGCACTTAGGACACTAGGGACGTGTCGGCCGTGAACACAAACTTAGAGGAATTGATAGGCCTGTTCTGTGTATTCATCCGCTGAGGTGGGAGATCTGGCTTGTTTTATCATACTGTTCCTACCATCGTCAGCTTCCTCTTGAAGAGCTCCTGTCCCAGCTTGTGCAACGTAAAAAAGTTATCGCATGTGATGCTGTGGCCACGGAGTCTCTGTGTCACGTCCAAGACAACCCGCATCCCTTGGTTCTTCTCAGGGGCTCCTCCATCTGTCCTCCCTGTATACACTTGCAAGTTTTTGTGTTTAGATGGTATGTACTGCCTGAAGGGGTAGCGGCCCCTAAATGGCATAAGCTGCTCATCAACAGTAACGTTGGGACCAGGGTTGTAAAACAGGGGAAGGTGGTCCACCCACTTGTCCCACACTGACCTGATTGCAGCTAGCGTGTCTCTCTGCCGCCGAGCTGGTCTGGTGTCTCGGTTATCGAAGCGGATATTCCTGGAAATAATGTGGAAGTTTTCCAGAGACATTGTTTCACGGAAAAGTCCTCTGCCAGTTTCTGCATCCCACAAGGAATTCTGTGAATTCCCCATTGGATCTGAAAACACCAGCAAGGATAAGAACTCTAAAGTATGCAAGTAAATGAGTTTGGTCCGTCTCCTTCCATCTCTCTCCAAAAACACGCCTTCCCTCCAAATTAGTGGAGTCCAGAATGATTTTCTGGATGGTGTCTGGGATGTTCAAAAGAAGAATTTATGTCCTGCACATGAGTCGGCCCTGGTGACTCAGTCCTTGGGCAAGAAGACAATTCAATTTCAATTTTTTTTTTACATCCATATTTCTCCTCCTGCAGGCTACTGATGAGCTGGCTGCTGACTGGCTGGTCCTGGGGCTGGCTGCTGATGGGCTGGTCCTGGGGCTGGCTGCTGATGAGCTGGTCCTGGGGCTGGCTGCTGATAGGCTGGTCCTGGGGCTGGCTGCTGATGAGCTGGTCCTGGGGCTGGCTGCTGATAGGCTGGTCCTGGGGCTGGCTGCTGATGGGCTGGTCCTGGGGCTGGTCCTGGGGCTGGCTGCTGATAGGCTGGTCCTGGGGCTGGCTGCTGGTGGGCTGGGCCTGGGGCTGGCTGCTGATGAGCTGGGCCTGGGGCTGGCTGCTGATGAGCTGGTCCTGGGGCTGGCTGCTGATAGGCTGGGCCTGGGGCTGGCTGCTGATGAGCTGGTCCTGGGGCTGGCTGCTGATAGGCTGGTCCTGGGGCTGGCTGCTGATGAGCTGGTCCTGGGGCTGGCTGCTGATAGGCTGGTCCTGGGGCTGGCTGCTGATGGGCTGGTCCTGGGGCTGGTCCTGGGGCTGGCTGCTGATAGGCTGGTCCTGGGGCTGGCTGCTGGTGGGCTGGGCCTGGGGCTGGCTGCTGATGAGCTGGGCCTGGGGCTGGCTGCTGATGAGCTGGTCCTGGGGCTGGCTGCTGATAGGCTGGGCCTGGGGCTGGCTGCTGATGAGCTGGGCCTGGGGCTGGCTGCTGATGAGCTGGTCCTGGGGCTGGCCGCTGATAGGCTGGGCCTGGGGCTGGCTGCTGATGAGCTGGTCCTGGGGCTGGCTGCTGATGGGCTGGTCCTGGGGCTGGCTGCTGACGGGCTGGTCCTGGGGCTGGCTGCTGATGGGCTGGTCCTGGGGCTGGCTGCTGATGAGCTGGTCCTGGGGCTGGTCCTGGGGCTGGCTGCTGATGAGCTGGTCCTGGGGCTGGTCCTGGGGCTGGCTGCTGATGAGCTGGTCCTGGGGCTGGCTGCTGATAGGCTGGTCCTGGGGCTGGCTGCTGATGGGCTGGGCCTGGGGCTGGTCCTGGGGCTGGCTGCTGATAGGCTGGTCCTGGGGCTGGCTGCTCTTCTTCCAGGGAGGATGACATAACAGAAAAAGTCTTTATCTTCCAAAGTGGAAGACGCTCCTTCCACACTAGCTTCTCTCTCTCTGCAATTAATTTTTTCGAAGGCCCTCTGAGGAGAGATTCTTTTTTGCCATACTGATTGATTGTGGTAAAGAGCCACCCATGCAAAGTTATTTATTAGTTGTGTCCCTCCCCCAATTTGCACCTGGCTGGGGTAGTGTGTGGACCCGAACACCACATATGTAATATAAATGTGTAAGGAGTGTGTTATTTTACAGGGTTAAAGTATGGGGATTCTGTTGGGGAGATATAGGTAGCACACATGAGGACATTTTTCTCTGTTGAGATCATTTCCTTATTAATTTCTAGCCAGATGTAAAATGTTCCTGTTTTGACTAATTTAATAGAGTGGGTTAGGTCTCCTCTATACCAAATTAGCATACCCCCTGAGTCCCTTCCCTGTTTCACACCTGGTAGTGTGGTGGATGGGACTACCACATCTCTGTAACCTAGAGGGCAACCAGTGGGTCCATCTCCTCTATACCACCCACCTGGTAGTGTGGTGGATGGGACTACCAGCTCTCTGTAACCTAGAGGACAACCAGTGGGTCCATCTCCTCTATACCACCCACCTAGTAGTGTGGTGGATGGGACTACCAGCTCTCTGTAACCTAGAGGGCAACCAGTGGGTCCGTCTCCTCTATACCACCCACCTGGTAGTGTGGTGGATGGGACTACCAGCTCTCTGTAACCTAGAGGGCAACCAGTGGGTCCATCTCCTCTATACCACCTGGTAGTGTGGTGGATGGGACTACCAGCTCCCTGTAACCTAGAGGGCAACCAGTGGGTCCGTCTCCTCTATACCACCCACCTGGTAGTGTGCTGGATGGGACTACCAGCTCTCTGTAACCTAGAGGGCAACCAGTGGGTCCATCTCCTCTATACCACCTGGTAGTGTGGTGGATGGGACTACCAGCTCTCTGTAACCTAGAGGGCAACCAGTGGGTCCGTCTCCTCTGTACCATGTTTGGATGACAATGTCTGTATTTCCAATGTATTTGATGAAGTCTGGGTTTCTGCTCTTTAGGCCAAAGGCAGATGACCTGCCTTGTATATTCCAGGATGAGAATATCTCTCTCTGTGTTTTAAGGCCTGGTTGGGTCTCTCTCTCTCTGTGTGTTTTAAGGTCTGGTTGGGTCTCTCTCTCTCTGTGTGTCTTAAGGCCTGGTTGGGTCTCTCTCTCTCTCTGTGTGTTTTAAGGCCTGGTTGGGTCTCTCTCTCTCTGTGTGTTTTAAGGTCTGGTTGGGTCTCTCTCTCTCTCTCTCTCTGTGTCTTAAGGTCTGGTTGGGTCTCTCTCTCTCTCTCTCTGTGTGTCTTAAGGTCTGGTTGGGTCTCTCTCTCTCTGTGTTTTAAGGTCTGGTTGGGTCTCTCTCTCTCTCTGTGTTTTAAGGTCTGGTTGGGTCTCTCTCTCTCTCTCTGTGTTTTAAGGCCTGGTTGGGTCTCTCTCTCTCTCTGTGTGTGTTTTAAGGTCTGGTTGGGTCTCTCTCTGTGTGTTTTAAGGTCTGGTTGGGTCTCTTTCTCTGTGTGTTTTAAGGTCTGGTTGGGTCTTTCTCTCTGTGTCTCTCTCTGTGTGTTTTAAGGCCTGGTTGGGTCTCTCTCTCTCTCTCTGTGTTTTAAGGCCTGGTTGGGTCTCTCTCTCTGTGTGTCTTAAGGCCTGGTTGGGTCTCTCTCTCTCTGTGTTTTAAGGTCTGGTTGGGTCTCTCTCTCTGTGTGTCTTAAGGCCTGGTTGGGTCTCTCTCTCTGTGTCTTAAGGCCTGGTTGGGTCTCTCTCTCTCTCTCTGTGTCTTAAGGCCTGGTTGGGTCTCTCTCTCTGTGTTTTAAGGCCTGGTTGGGTCTCTCTCTCTGTGTTTTAAGGCCTGGTTGGGTCTCTCTCTCTGTGTTTTAAGGCCTGGTTGGGTCTCTCTCTCTGTGTCTTAAGGCCTGGTTGGGTCTCTCTCTCTCTCTCTCTCTCTCTCTCTCTCTGTGTCTTAAGGCCTGGTTGGGTCTCTCTCTCTGTGTTTTAAGGCCTGGTTGGGTCTCTCTCTCTGTGTCTTAAGGCCTGGTTGGGTCTCTCTCTCTCTCTGTGTGTGTTAAGGTCTGGTTGGGTCTCTCTCTCTGTGTTTTAAGGTCTGGTTGGGTCTCTCTCTCTCTGTGTGTGTCTTAAGGCCTGGTTGGGTCTCTCGCTCTCTCTGTGTGTTTTAAGGCCTGGTTGGGTCTCTCTCTGTGTATTAAGGCCTGGTTGGGTCTCTCTCGCTGTGTGTCTTAAGGCCTGGTTGGGTCTCTCTCTCTCTCTGTGTGTGTTAAGGTCTGGTTGGGTCTCTCTCTCTCTGTGTTTTAAGGCCTGGTTGGGTCTCTCTCTCTCTCTCTCTCTCTCTCTCTCTCTCTCTCTCTCTCTCTCTCTCTCTGTGTCTTAAGGTCTGGTTGGGTCTCTCTCTCTCTCTCTCTCCCTCTCTCTCTGTGTGTGTCTTAAGGCCTGGTTGGGTCTCTCGCTCTCTCTGTGTGTTTTAAGGCCTGGTTGGGTCTCTCTCGCTGTGTGTCTTAAGGCCTGGTTGGGTCTCTCTCGCTGTGTGTTTTAAGGCCTGGTTGGGTCTCTCTCTCTCTCTGTGTGTTTTAAGGTCTGGTTGGGTCTCTCTCTGTGTGTGTCTTAAGGCCTGGTTGGGTCTCTCGCTCTCTCTGTGTGTTTTAAGGCCTGGTTGGGTCTCTCTCGCTGTGTGTCTTAAGGCCTGGTTGGGTCTCTCTCGCTGTGTGTTTTAAGGCCTGGTTGGGTCTCTCTCTCTCTCTGTGTTTTAAGGTCTGGTTGGGTCTCTCTCTCTGTGTGTCTTAAGGCCTGGTTGGGTCTCTCTCTCTCTCTGTGTATTAAGGTCTGGTTGGGTCTCTCTCTCTGTGTGTCTTAAGGCCTGGTTGGGTCTCTCTCTCTCTCTGTGTGTCTTAAGGCCTGGTTGGGTCTCTCTCTGTGTGTGTTTTAAGGCCTGGTTGGGTCTCTCTCTCTCTCTGTGTCTTAAGGCTTGGTTGGGTCTCTCTCTCTCTCTCTCTGTGTCTTAAGGTCTGGTTGGGTCTCTCTCTCTGTGTGTTTTAAGGTCTGGTTGGGTCTCTCTCTCTGTGTGTCTTAAGGCCTGGTTGGGTCTCTCTCTGTGTGTCTTAAGGCCTGGTTGGGTCTCTCTCTCTCTGTGTTTTAAGGTCTGGTTGGTCTCTCTCTCTGTGTGTCTTAAGGCCTGGTTGGGTCTCTCTCTGTGTGTCTTAAGGCCTGGTTGGGTCTCTCTCTCTGTGTGTCTTAAGGCCTGGTTGGGTCTCTCTCTCTCTCTGTGTATTAAGGTCTGGTTGGGTCTCTCTCTCTCTCTGTGTCTTAAGGCCTGATTGGGTCTCTCTCTCTCTCTGTGTGTTTTAAGGCCTGGTTGGGTCTCTCTCTCTCTCTGTGTGTCTTAAGACCTGGTTGGGTCTCTCTCTCTCTCTGTGTCTTAAGGTCTGGTTGGGTCTCTCTCTCTGTGTGTTTTAAGGTCTGGTTGGGTCTCTCTCTCTGTGTGTCTTAAGGCCTGGTTGGGTCTCTCTCTGTGTGTCTTAAGGCCTGGTTGGGTCTCTCTCTCTCTGTGTTTTAAGGTCTGGTTGGGTCTCTCTCTCTGTGTGTCTTAAGGCCTAGTTGGGTCTCTCTCTGTGTGTCTTAAGGCCTGGTTGGGTCTCTCTCTCTGTGTGTCTTAAGGCCTGGTTGGGTCTCTCTCTCTCTCTCTCTCTCTCTGTGTTTTAAGGCCTGGTTGGGTTTCAGGGTTCTATTAAAAGTTCAAAGGCATTTAACTACTGGAACTGGGGCTAGTCTGCACCAACACAGCACTAATGAGTACACACACACACACACACACACACACACACACACACACACACACACACACACACACACACACACACACACACACACACACACACACACACACACATGTTACCCTCATGTGTCTGTCGCTGTCGGCAACAATACTCACCATTCCCATTGTAATGGGCTGTCGTTACCACGGTAATCCTGTCTCACTTCACGCCAAGATCTGTCACGGGCTTAACGACCCTTTCAGCGCCCCGTCTCACTTTCTCTCTCTCCTCCCCTCTCCCCCCTCTCTCCCTCTCCTCCTCTCTCTCTCTGTCTCTCTCTCCACCCCTCTCCCCCTCTCTCTCTCTCTCTCTCTCTCTCCCTTTCTCTTTCTCTCACTCTCCTCCTCTCTCTCTCTCCCTCTCTCTTTCTCTCTCCCTCTCTCTCTCTCTCTCCCTCTTTCTCTCTCTCTCGCTCTCATCCTCTCTGTCCCTCTCTCCCTCTCCCCCCTCTCTCTCTCCCACTCTCTCTCATCTAAATGTACTGCCAGTGCCCAATTATGGCAATATTCCTCTAGAATGTTAAGGTTCTGGTGAACTTTTTTGGTTGGTTAAAGAATAACCAAATCATCAGCATATAGCAGGTATTTTACCTCTGTGTCAAATAGTGTGAGTCTGCAGAATAGTCCAACTTGTCTGCTAATTAATTGAAATAAATGTTGAATAGGTTTGGTCTCAAACTGCAGCCTGGTCTCACACCTTAACGTTATTACACTTGTTTTATGATTATTAAGACATATACCTTACCGCCTTCCCGCCTTACCGCCTTCCCGCCTTACCGCCTTACCGCCTTACCGCCTCCCACCTTACCGCCTTACCGCCTCCCACCTTACCGCCTTACCGCCTCCCACCTTACCGCCTTACCGCCCACTTTGGAGAATTTGGATGCATATATGTCACAAAAACCCAAAACACAGCTAAATGCAGCACTAACCTTTGATGATCTTCATCAGATGACAATCCTAGGACATTATGTTATACAATACATGCATGTTTTGTTCAATCAAGTTCATATTTATATCAAAAAACAGCTTTTTACATTGGCAAACTTCTGGTGAATTTACTAAATTACTCTTGATAAACGTTGACAAAATACATAACAATTAGTTTAAGAATTATTGATACAGAACTCCTTTATGCAATCGCTATGTCAGATTTTAAAATAGCTTTTCGGCGAAAGCACATTTTGCAATATTCTGAGTACATAGCTCAGCCATCACGGCTAGCTAATTTGACACCCGCCAAGTTCGGGGCTCACTAAACTCAGAATTAGTATTAGAAAAATTGGATTACCTTTGCTGTTCTTCGTCAGAATGCACTCCCAAGACTTCTACTTCCACAACAAAATGTTGTTTTTGTTCCAAATAATCCATAGTTATGTGCAAATACCTCCGTTTGTTCGTGCGTTCAGGTCACTATCCAAAGGGTAATGCGCGAGCGCATTCCGAGACAACAAAAATTCAAAATGTTCCTTTACCGTACTTAGAAGCATGTCAAACGCTGTTTAAAATCAATTTTTTATGGTATTTTTCTCGTAAAATAGCAATAATACTCCAACCGAACAATGCTGTAGTCATTCAAAAAGGAAGAGAAAAAATGGCGAGGTCTTGTGAATGCGCATTTCCAATCTCTTAGTCACCAGGCAGTCCACTGACAAACTGTGCTCCTGTACTCTGCCCAGAGACAGGAGACGCCTCAATCCGCTTTCTGAACACTTTAGAGAGCCAATGGAAGCCTTAGAAAGTGCTACATAACCCCACGGGCACTGTAGTTTCGATAGAGAAGCAAATGGAGAACTACATATTCTCAGACAGGCCACTTCCTGCTTGGAATTTTCTCAGGTTTTTGCCTGCCATATGAGTTCTGTTATACTCACAGACACCATTTAAACAGTTTTAGAAACTTCAGAGTGTTTTCTATCCACATCTACTAATAAAATGCATATTCTCATTTCTGGGCAAGAGTAGTAACCAGTTTAAATCGGGTATGTTTTTTATCCGGCCGTGAAAATACTGCCCCCTAGCCCAGACAGGTTAAGGTTTATATAAAGTTGAAGCTCACCACACTCGGTATGACCTCATCACCACAAGACACAGTGGCACACAGCTGACGCACTCTGACATCTTGAGATAGAGTTGAAGTGGGAAGTTTACATACACCTTAGCCAAATACATCTAAACTCAGTTTTTCACAATTCTTGACATTTAATCCTAGTAATAATTCCCTGTCTCAGGTCAGTTAGGATCACCACTTTATTTTACAATGTGAAATGTCAGAATAATAGTAGAGAGAATTATTTATTTCTGCTTTTATTTCTTTCATCACATTCCCAGTGGGTCAGAAGTTTACATGCACTCAATTCGTATTGATAGCATTGTCTTTAAATTGTTTAACTTGGGTCAAACATTTTGGGTAGCCTTCCTCAAGCTTCCCACAATAAGTTGGGTGAATTTTGGCCCATTCCTCTTGACAGAGCTGGTGCAACTGAGTCAGGTTTGTAGGCCTCCTTGCTCGCACACAATTTTTCAGTTCTGCCCAAACATTTTCTATAGGATTGAGGTCAGGGCTTTGTGATGGCCACTCCAATACCATGACTTTGTTGTCCTTAAGCCATTTTGCCACAACTTTGGAAGTGTGCTTGGGGTCATTGTCCATTTGGAAGACCCATTTGTGACCAAGCTTTAACTTCCTGACTGATGTCTTGAGATGTTGCTTCTATATATCCACATAATTGTCCTACCTCATGATGCCATGTATTTTGTGAAGTGCACCAGTCCCTCCTGCAGCAAAGCACCCCCACAACATGATGCTGCCACCCCTGTGCTTCACGGTTGGGATGGTGTTCTTCGGCTTGCAAGCTTCCCCCTTTTTCCTCCAAACATAACGATGGTCATTATGGCCAAACAGTTCTATTTTTGTTTCATCAGACCAGAGGACATTTCTCTAAAAAGTACAATCTTTGTCCCCATGTGCAGTTGCAATCTGTTGTCTGGCTTTTTTTATGGCGATTTTGGAGCAGCGGCTTCTTCCTTGCTGAGCGGCCTTTCAGGTTATGTCGATATAGGACTCGTTTTACTGTGTATATAGATACTTTTGTACCAGTTTCCTCCAGCATCTGCACAAAGTCCTTTGCTGTTGTTCTGGGATTGATTTGCACTTTTCGCACCAAAGTACGTTCATCTCTAGGAGACAGAAAGCGTCTCCTTCCTGAGCGGTATGACGGCTGCATGGTCCCATGGTGTTTATACTTGCGTACTATTGTTTGTACAGATGAACGTGGTACCTTCAGGCGTTTGGAAATTGCTCCCAAGGATGAACCAGACTTGTGGAGGTCTACAATTCTTTTTTCTGAGGTCTTGGCTGATTTCTTTTGATTTTCCCATGATGTCAAGCAAAGAGGCACTGAGTTTGAAGGTAGGCCTTGAAATACATCCACAGGTACACCTCCAATTGACTCAAATGATGTCAATTAGCCTATCAGAAGCTTTTAAAGCCATGACGTCATTCTCTGGAAGCTGTTTAAAGGCACAGTCAACTTAGTGTATGTAAACTTCTGACCCACTGGAATTGTGACACAGTGAATTATAAATGAAATAATCTGTCTGTAAACAATTGTTGGAAAAATTACTTGTGTCACGCACAAAGTAGATGTCCTAACCGACTTGCCAAAACTAGAGTTTGTTAACAAGAAATTTGTGGAGTGGTTGAAAAACGAGTTTTAATGACTCCAACCTAAGTGTATGTAAACTTCCCACTTCAACTGTATGTATGTAGTGTGATTGTTGCCAATTTCATTTACTTTTACTTTTTTTCTTGAAGAAAGGTTTGATTTCTTGAAAATGCTACAGAAAACCTTTGATACAGAGGTTACATTTTTTATTTATTTTTTTATTTATTTTTTTGTGTGTTGAAGTCCAGGTTTCTGCTCTTTAGGCCAAAAGCAGATGACCTCAGTATATTCCAGGATGAGATAGTAAAAGCTTTGTGTTCCATAGTGTTGTTTTCATGTGGTTTAGGCCCAGACCATCACAGTAGGTGTGAGCAGAGCATGTTGAGCATCTGATACATAGCTCTTAGGTCTCAGTATGGGGCTTGAGCGTGTGTAATAGTGGGGGATGGGACTGTTGCTCTGCTCACAGCCTGGACATATGTACGACTGTCCTGTTGAGGTCCTTGTTGCAGGGGGCAGAAGGGGCATAAGAAGGGACATTCTCTCTCTCTTCCATTACCTCTCTCTCTTCCTTTCTCTTTCTCCCATTACCTCTCTGTCTTCCTTTCTCTTTCTCCCATTTTCTCTCTTCTTCGCTCTCCCCTCTCTCCTTCTCTCTCTCTCTCTCTCCCTTTCTCCCTTTCTCTTTCTTCCAGGCTCTGATCAGGCCCTACACCCAAACAAGGGCACTGCGTTCATCCACCTCTGGCCTGCTCGCCTCCCTACCTCTGAGGAAGCACAGCTCCCGCTCAGCTCAGTCAAAACTGTTCGCTGCTCTGGCACCCCAATGGTGGAACAAGCTCCCTCACGACGCCAGGACAGCGGAGTCAATCACCACCTTCCGGAGACACCTGAAACCCCACCTCTTTAAGGAATACCTGGGATAGGATAAAGTAATCCTTCTACCCCACCCCCCAAAAAAAAAGATTTAGATGCACTATTGTAAAGTGGTTTTTCCACTGGATATCTTAAGGTGAATGCACCAATTTATAAGTCGCTCTGGATAAGAGCGTCTGCTAAATGACTTAAATGTAAATGTAAATGTTCTCTCTTCTTTGCTCTCCCCTCTCTCATTCTCTCTCTCTCTCTCTCTCTCTCTCTCTCTATCTCTCTCTCTCAATTCAGTTCAATTCAATTCAAGGGGCTTTTTTGCCAAAGCATTGCCTAAGCAAGTGAAATAGATAATAAACAAAAGTTAAATAAACAATAAAAAACACACAGTAAACATTACACTCACAAAAGTTCCAAAAGAATAAAGACATTTCAAATATCATATTATGTCTATATACAGTGTAGTAAAGATGTGCAAACAGTTAGAGTACAAAGGGAACATAAATACACATAAATATGGGTTGTATTTACAATGGTGTTTGTTCTTCACTGGTCGCCCTTTTCTTGTAGCAACAGGTCACAAATCTTACTGCTGTGTTATTTCACCCAATAGATACGTGAGTTTATCAAAATTGGATTTGTTTTTGAGTTCTTTGTGTATCTGTGTAATCTGAGGGAAATATGTGTCTCTAATATGGTCATACGTTTGGCAGAAGGTTAGAAGAGCAGCTCAGTTTCCACCTCATTTTGTGGGCAGTGTGCACATAGCCTGTCTTCTCTTGAGAGCCAGGTCTGCCTACGGCGGTCTTTTCTCAATAGAGTCTGTATACAGTCAAAAAAAGTCCTTAAGTTTGGGTCAGTCACAGTGGTCAGGTATTCTGCCGCTGTGTACTCTCTGTTTAGGGCCAAATAGCATTCTAGTTTGCTCTGTTTTTTTTTGTTAATTCTTTCGAATATGTTAAGTAATTATCTTTTTGTTTTCTCATGATTTGATTGGGTCTAATTGTGTTGTTGTCCTGGGGCTCTGTGGGGTGTGTTTGTGTTTGTGAACAGAGTCCCAGGACCAGCTTGCTTAGGGGACTCTTCTCCAGGTTCATCTCTCTGTAGGTGATGGCTTTGTTATGGAAGGTTTGGGAATTAGCGGGTATCGGCCTAATTCAGCTCTGCGTGCATTATTTGGTGTTTTATGTTGTACACTGACAATATTTTTGCAGAAATCTGCATGCAGAGTCTCAATTTGGTGTTTGTTATATTTTGTGAATTCTTGGTTGGTGAGCGGACCCCAGACCTCACAACCATAAAGGGCAATGGGTTCTTTAACTGATTCAATAATTTTGGCCAGATCCTAATTGATATGTCGAATTTTATGTTCCTTTTGATGGTGTAGAATGCCCTTCTTGCCTTGTCTCTCAGATCGTTCACAGCTTTGTGGACATTACCTGTGGCGCTGATGTTTAGGCCGAGGTATGTATAGTTTTTTGTGTGCTCTAGGGCAACGGTGTCTAGATGGAATTTGTATTTGTGGTCCTGGCAACTGGACATTTTTAGGAACACCATTATTTTGGTCTTACTGAGATTTACTGTCAGGGCCCAGGTTTGACAGAATCTGTGCAGAAGATCTAGGTGCTGCTGTAGGCCCTCCTTTGTTAGGGACCATTACCTTTCTCCCATTATCTCCCATTATCTTTCTCTCCCTCTCCCGTTATCCCTCGTCTTTGCTCTCCCTCCTTCTCTCCCATTCTCTCGCTCTCTCACATCCTTCTCTCTCTCTCCTCTCTCTCTCACATCCTTCTCTCTCTCTCTCCTTCTCTCTCTCCCATCCTTTTCTCCCGTCCTTCTCTCTCTCTCTCTCTCTCTCTCTCTCTGTGTCGTCCAGTCTTTCTTAAACATTCTAATAGATGACAAGTCAAATCCTAAGTAGTTGGTTAGAAATAAGAGAGGAAGAGCAATGTTACTGTGAGGTGAAATAATGGAGAATGAGAACAGTGTAACAGTAATGGGAGTTGGTGTGGCACTGAGATTAATGTGAGGTTGTTATTGGTCTAATGATGCAGTCATGAAATAGTTCCCTTAGCCGCCCTCAGTCTGGTCTGGTCTGGGCCTACACTCACACATGAAACTAATAGAGAGGGTGTGTGTGTGTGCTCAGTACTCACAGGAAATGGGCTAGATGCATTAGGCTCTCTGAGTTCTCTGGGACTCTTCGGTCAGAGCGTAGCAGTGTAGTTACTGGTCTGGTTTTAGGAGGTAGAGTAAAGAACAGAGATATCTGATTCGTCACGCAGCCGTGGAGTGTCTACCTCTACCCTCCAGTTCCTGTCTATACCTCCTCTACCCTCCAGTTCCTGTCTATACCTCCTCTACCCTCCAGTTCCTGTCTATACCTCCTCTACCCTCCAGTTCCTGTCTATACCTCCTCTACCTTCCAGTTCCTGTCTATACCTCCTCTACCTGTACCTTCCACTTCCTGTCTATACCTCCTCTACCCTCCAGTTCCTGTCTATACCTCCTCTACCCTCCACTTCCTGTCTATACCTCCTCTACCCTCCACTTCCTGTCTATACCTCCTCTACCCTCCAGTTCCTGTCTATACCTCCTCTACCCTCCAGTTCCTGTTTATACCTCCTATACCCTCCAGTTCCTGTCTATACCTCCTCTACCCTCCACTTCCTGTCTATACCTCCTCTACCCTCCACTTCCTGTCTATACCTCCTCTAACCTCCACTTCCTGTCTAAACCTCCTCTACCTTCCAGTTCCTGTCTATACCTCCTCTACCTGTACCTTCCACTTCCTGTCTATACCTCCTCTACCCTCCAGTTCCTGTCTATACCTCCTCTACCCTCCAGTTCCTGTCTGTACCTCCTCTACCCTCCAGTTCCTGTCTATACCTCCTCTACCCTCCAGTTCCTGTCTATACCTCCTCTACCCTCCAGTTCCTGTCTATACCTCCTCTACCTATACCCTCCAGTTCCTGTCTATACCTCCTCTACCCTCCACTTCCTGTCTATACCTCCTCTACCCTCCAGTTCCTGTCTATACCTCCTCTACCCTCCAGTTCCTGTCTATTCCTCCTCTACCCTCCACTTCCTGTCTATACCTCCTCTACCCTCCAGTTCCTGTCTATACCTCCTCTACCCTCCACTTCCTGTCTATACCTCCTCTACCCTCCAGTTCCTGTCTATACCTCCTCTACCTTCCACTTCCTGTCTATACCTCCTCTACCCTCCAGTTCCTGTCTATACCTCCTCTACCCTCCAGTTCCTGTCTATACCTCCTCTACCCTCCAGTTCCTGTCTATACCTCCTCTACCCTCCACTCTGCTAACAGGACTGATCTGATGGTAGTGATTGACAGTCCTGTGGTCTCAGTGGGAAAAGTGGGAAAAGAGAGAGTTTCCAGCCTTGCAGCCTGAGGGCTCTTATGTACAGAGACTTCTTTGTGTTTGTGAGGTAAATAGAAAAAGAGCTTGAGTTGATTGGTTGTTCCTTCCGTTACTCAAATGTAGAAGAAGACAAACAAATTCCATCCCTCTATCTAATCTATCTCTGGGTTACCAGTCCCTCAACCCACCCTTCTCTCTCTCTTTCATGCTCTCTCTCTCACTCTTACTCTCCTCCCCTGATGTCATGGTTGGGAGACCCCAGGGAAAAGAGGGGTTTATGGGAATCTTCATACTCAGAGAGTGATGTCATGAAGAGGACACAGACCCTGCTGCCTCACGCTGATATGGAGGGTTATTAGTCCTTCCTCCCTTCCCTCCTCCTCCTCCCATCCCTCCCTCCTCCTCCTCCCATCCCTCCTCTTATCCCCTGCCTTATCCATTCCTCTTCTCCTCCCCTCTTATCTCCTAACCCTGGGCTGTGAAACCTCTTCTTTCTGTTAGAGTATTTGAGTGAATATGTAGCCTCTCTTCCTCGCTAATCTGTGTGTGATGCTTTCTGTCTGTCTTTTTTGTCTATTTTTCTGTCTGTATTTCTGTCTGTCTGTCTTTCTTTCTCTTTCTCTCTGTCTCTCTCTGTGGCATCACCATTCTAAATATAAAGAGAGAAAACGAAGGAGGAGAGAGAGAGAGAGAGAGAGAGAGAGAAGGAGGGAGCAAAGAGAGAGAGAGAGAGAGAGAGAGAGAGAGAGAGAGAGAGGAGGGAGCAAAGAGAGAGAGAGAGAGAGAGAGAGAGAGAAGGAGGGAGCAAAGAGAGAGAGAGAGAGAGAGGCGGCGAGCGGCCAGTCCTGGTTTAGAGCTCCTCTTAAATGGTGGAGGTGTAAATCTACGCTCCCCCCCCCCCCACACACACACACACGGAGAGACAGACACACAGACACACACACACACATGCACACACAGACCCACTCACAGATCAATAAAGTTAATTTAAAACATTCACAGTCTGCCATCTGAAATCAACCATTTAATAAGATGCTGTTCGTGTAAAACTGGTATAGGCCCCTTCAGATTTACTACAGAGGGAAAGAAGGAGAGGCAGATCGCTCAAGACTGACTTTGAAATTGGACGTCTATCCATGTCCTGAGGACGCTGGGAAATGCATTTGAAAACCGGTCACTAGGGGCAACAGTGAGTGATATTACCTTCAAGTAGGCTTGGGATGGATGGATGGTGGGATGGATGGATGGTGGGATGGATGGATGGTGGGATGGATGGATGGTGGGATGGATGGATGGATGGTGGGATGGATGGTGGGATGGATGGGATGGATGGATGGATGGTGGGATGGATGGATGGTGGGATGGATGGTGGGATGGATGGATGGTGGGATGGATGGATGGATGGTGGGATGGATGGATGGTGGGATGGATGGATGGTGGGATGGATGGATGGTGGGATGGATGGATGGTGGGATGGATGGATGGATGGTGGGATGGATGGTGGGATGGATGGTGGGATGGATGGATGGATGGATGGTGGGATGGATGGATGGTGGGATGGATGGATGGTGGGATGGATGGATGGTGGGATGGATGGATGGATGGATGGATGGTGGGATGGATGGATGGTGGGATGGATGGATGGATGGTGGGATGGATGGATGGATGGATGGTGGGATGGATGGATGGTGGGATGGATGGATGGTGGGATGGATGGATGGATGGTGGGATGGTGGGATGGATGGTGGGATGGATGGATGGTGGGATGGATGCCAGAGAGTAGGAGGAGGACAAAGGGAGAGAGAAGGAAGGGAGGGAGGAAGGAGAGGAAAGGGAGGTTAGGGGAGGGAAGGAGGAGGATGGGGGAGGAGAAGATTAGGGGATAGAGGAGGTTAGGGGAGAGGGAAGGAGGATAGGAGAGGGAGGAGGAGGTTAGGGGAGGAGGAGGTTAGGGGAGGTAGATTTGGATAGGAGAGGGAGGGTTAGGGAGGGAAGAAGAGGTTAGGGAGGGAGGATGAGGAGGTTAGGGGAGGGAGGAGGTTAGGGGAGGGGGGAGGAGGTTAGGGGAAGAGGAAGTTAGGGGAGGGAGGAGGTTAGGGGATGAGGAGGTTAGGGGAGGGAGGAGGTTAGGGGATGAGGAGGTTAGGGGAGAGGGAAGGAGGATAGGAGAGGGAGGAGGAGGTTAGGGGAGGGAGGAGGTTAGGGGATGAGGAGGTTAGGGGAAGAGGAGGTTAGGGGAGGGAGGAGGTTAGGGGATGAGGAGGTTAGGGGAGGGAGGAGGAGGATAGGGGAGGGAGGAGGAGGAGGATAGGGGAGGAGGAGGTTAGGAGAGGAAAAGGAGGAGGTTAGGGGAGGAGGAGGTTAGGGGAGGAGAAGGAGGAGGTTAGGGGAGGGAGGAGGTTAGGGGATGAGGAGGTTAGGGGAGGGAGGAGGAGGATAGGAGAGGGACGATAATGAAGATAGGTGAGGAAGGAGGAGTTAGTGGAGGGAGGAGGAGGTTAGGGGAGGAGAAAGAGGAGGTTAGGGGAGGGAGGAGGAGGTTAGGGGAGGAGGAGGAGGTTAGGGGAGGGAGGAGGAAGATTGGAGGGGGGAGAGAGGAGGAGGAGAGCAGCTGTATTTCTGTTTTTGGATAGAGATATCAGAATGCAGTGGTTTGGATAGAGATATCACAATGCAGTGGTTTGGATAGAGATATCAGACTGCAGTGGTTTGGATAGAGATATGAGAATGCAGTGGTTTGGATAGAGATATCAGACTGCAGTGGTTTGGATAGAGATATCAGAATGCAGTGGTTTGGATAGAGATATCAGAATGCAGTGGGTTGGATAGAGATATCAGAATGCAGTGGTTTGGATAGAGATATCACAATGCAGTGGTTTGGATAGAGATATCACAATGCAGTGGTTTGGATAGAGATATCACAATGCAGTGGTTTGGATAGAGATATCAGAATGCAGTGGGTTGGATAGAGATATCAGAATGCAGTGGTTTGGATAGAGATATCAGAATGCAGTGGTTTGGAAAGAGATATCAGAATGTAGTGGTTTGGAAAGAGTTGTCAGAGCCACATATTGACAGCAGTAATGCAGAACCACCTCATAAACAGGGAAAGAATTTTCTGCATGTGTTTTAATGAGCAGCAATGTGATTAGATGGAGTGTGTGTGTGTGTGTGTGTGTGTGTGTGTGTGTGTGTGTGTGTGTGTGTGTGTGTGTGTGTGTGTGTGTGTGTGTGTGTGTGTGTGTGTGTGTGTGTGTGTGTGTGTGTGTGTGTGTGATAAGATGGAAGCAATGTGGTGTTTTAATATCCCTGTGTTCAGAATGTCTCCCAGCTTTTAAACTATATAAAACCAGAAGCTATAACCCTGGATAGATCCAATCATTAATATTTCTATTAGGAAACACTCTGTTTGGAGTCATTTAGCCAATAGCACAATGTGTGTGTGTGTGTGTGTGTGTGTGTGTGTGTGTGTGTGTGTGTGTGTGTGTGTGTGTGTGTGTGTGTGTGTGTGTGCATTGTTAGCCCACAGCAGAATGACACTACGTAGTGAAATTGGAATATTAAATGGAACTTCTGTGTTTATCAGTAATGACCTTACTGAAGCTATGTAGCCTCCAGGCCTGTTATAATGCTTCATATAATGTCATGTAATATAGTCATGATGTCATCTGATGACGTGGCAGTGAAGAGAGTCAGTCTGCCTAGTGAAGAGAGTCAGTCTGCCTGTGAAGAGAGTCAGTCTGCCTAGTGATGACGTGGCAGTGAAGAGAGTCAGTCTGCCTAGTGATAACGTGGCAGTGAAGAGAATCAGTCTGCCTTGTGATGACATGGCAGTGAAGAGAGTCAGTCTGCCTTGTGATGACGTGGCAGTGAAGAGAATCAGTCTGCCTTGTGATGATGTGGCAGTGAAGAGAGTCAGTCTGCCTAGTGATGACGTGGCAGTGAAGAGAGTCAGTCTGCCTAGTGATAACGTGGCAGTGAAGAGAATCAGTCTGCCTTGTGATGACATGGCAGTGAAGAGAGTCAGTCTGCCTTGTGATGACGTGGCAGTGAAGAGAATCAGTCTGCCTTGTGATGATGTGGCAGTGAAGAGAGTCAGTCTGCCTTGTGATGACGTGGCAGTGAAGAGAATCAGTCTGCCTTGTGATGACATGGCAGTGAAGGGAGTCAGTCTGCCTTGTGATGACGTGGCAGTGAAGAGAGTCAGTCTGCCTTGTGATGATGTGGCAGTGAAGAGAGTCAGTCTGCCTTGTGATGACGTGGCAGTGAAGAGAATCAGTCTGCCTTGTGATGACATGGCAGTGAAGAGAGTCAGTCTGCCTTGTGATGACGTGGCAGTGAAGAGAATCAGTCTGCCTTGTGATGATGTGGCAGTGAAGAGAGTCAGTCTGCCTTGTGATGACGTGGCAGTGAAGAGAATCAGTCTGCCTTGTGATGACATGGCAGTGAAGGGAGTCAGTCTGCCTTGTGATGACGTGGCAGTGAAGAGAGTCAGTCTGCCTTGTGATGATGTGGCAGTGAAGAGAGTCAGTCTGCCTTGTGATGACGTGGCAGTGAAGAGAGTCAGTCTGCCTTGTGATGACGTGGCAGTGAAGAGAATCAGTCTGCCTTGTGATGATGTGGCAGTGAAGAGAGTCAGTCTGCCTTGTGATGACGTGGCAGTGAAGAGAGTCAGTCTGCCTTGTGATGACGTGGCAGTGAAGAGAATCAGTCTGCCTTGTGATGACGTGGCAGTGAAGAGAATCAGTCTGCCTTGTGATGACATGGCAGTGAAGGGAGTCAGTCTGCCTTGTGATGACGTGGCAGTGAAGGGAGTCAGTCTGCCTTGTGATGACGTGGCAGTGAAGAGAATCAGTCTGCCTTGTGATGACCTTCATTAGTATCACTGGTACTGCACACCCGTATCTCTCCTGGAGGATGGTTGGCCATTCTGCACACCCAGTATATCTCCTGGTGGATGATTGGCCATCCTGCACACCCAGTATCTCTCCTGGAGGATGGTTGGCCATCCTGCACACCCAGTATCTCTCCTGGAGGATGGTTGGCCATCCTGCACACCCAGTATATCTCCTGGAGGATGGTTGGCCATCCTGCACACCCAGTATCTCTCCTGGAGGATGGTTGGCCATCCTGCACACCCAGTATCTATCCTGGAGGATGGTTGGCCATCCTGCACACCCAGTATATCTCCTGGAGGATGGTTGGCCATCCTGCACACCCAGTATCTATCCTGGAGGATGGTTGGCCATCCTGCACACCCAGTATCTATTCTGGAGGATGGTTGGCCATCCTGCACACCCAGTATATCTCCTGGAGGATGGTTGGCCATCCTGCACACCCAGTATCTCTCCTGGAGGATGGTGGGCCATCCTGCACACCCAGTATCTCTCCTGGTGGATGGTTGGCCATCCTGCACACCCAGTATCTCTCCTGGAGGATGGTGGGCCATCCTGCACACCCAGTATCTCTCCTGGAGGATGGTGGGCCATCCTGCACACCCAGTATCTCTCCTGGTGGATGGTTGGCCATCCTGCACACCCAGTATCTATCCTGGAGGATGGTTGGCCATCCTGCACACCCAGTATATCTCCTGGTGGATGATTGGCCATCCTGCACACCCAGTATCTCTCCTGGAGGATGGTTGGCCATCCTGCACACCCAGTATCTCTCCTGGAGGATGGTTGGCCATCCTGCACACCCAGTATATCTCCTGGAGGATGGTTGGCCATCCTGCCCACCCAGTATCTCTCCTGGAGGATGGTTGGCCATCCTGCACACCCAGTATATCTCCTGGAGGATGGTTGGCCATCCTGCACACCCAGTATCTATCCTGGAGGATGGTTGGCCATCCTGCACACCCAGTATCTATCCTGGAGGATGGTTGGCCATCCTGCACACCCAGTATATCTCCTGGAGGATGGTTGGCCATCCTGCACACCCAGTATCTCTCCTGGAGGATGGTGGGCCATCCTGCACACCCAGTATCTCTCCTGGTGGATGGTTGGCCATCCTGCACACCCAGTATCTCTCCTGGAGGATGGTGGGCCATCCTGCACACCCAGTATCTCTCCTGGTGGATGGTTGGCCATCCTGCACACCCAGTATCTCTCCTGGAGGATGGTGGGCCATCCTGCACACCCAGTATCTCTCCTGGAGGATGGTGGGCCATCCTGCACACCCAGTATCTCTCCTGGTGGATGGTTGGCCATCCTGCACACCCAGTATCTATCCTGGAGGATGGTTGGCCATCCTGCACACCCAGTATATCTCCTGGTGGATGATTGGCCATCCTGCACACCCAGTATCTCTCCTGGAGGATGGTTGGCCATCCTGCACACCCAGTATCTCTCCTGGAGGATGGTTGGCCATCCTGCACACCCAGTATATCTCCTGGAGGATGGTTGGCCATCCTGCCCACCCAGTATCTCTCCTGGAGGATGGTTGGCCATCCTGCACACCCAGTATATCTCCTGGAGGATGGTTGGCCATCCTGCACACCCAGTATCTATCCTGGAGGATGGTTGGCCATCCTGCACACCCAGTATCTATCCTGGAGGATGGTTGGCCATCCTGCACACCCAGTATATCTCCTGGAGGATGGTTGGCCATCCTGCACACCCAGTATCTCTCCTGGAGGATGGTGGGCCATCCTGCACACCCAGTATCTCTCCTGGTGGATGGTTGGCCATCCTGCACACCCAGTATCTCTCCTGGAGGATGGTGGGCCATCCTGCACACCCAGTATCTCTCCTGGAGGATTGGTGGCCTCCCTGCACACACACCAACTCAACATACAGCCTTCATACACACACACCCCCTGATCTGATTCAATCACAACACTACTACAGAGGGTGTGTCTGTTACAGTTGGGGCAATATTACAATAGTATCTGTAAGGAAAAGGGTCTCTCAGCACACGTAACATTTCCAAGTAATTTAACAATTTCCTATTTTCTAAAGTCTATTTCAATAAATACATTATACAGAGAATGTAAAAGAGGAATGTAGGCTATACAGATCGGAGAATTCTACCAACAGAGGACAAAATGTCCAGTCAGAAAATGTTTTCTCTCTCTCTCTCTCTCTCTCTCTCTCTCTCTCTCTCAATTTCGAGTCTCATAGCAAATCAAATCAAATCAAATGTATTTATATAGCCCTTCGTATATCAGCTGAAATCTCAAAGTGCTGTACAGAAACCCAGCCTAAAACCCCAAACAGCAAGCAATGCATGTGAAAGAGGCACGGTGGCTAGGAAAAACTCCCTAGGAAAAACTCACTAGAAAGGCCAAAAACCTAGGAAGAAACCTAGAGAGGAACCAGGCTATGAGGGGTGGCCAGTCCTCTTCTGGCTGTGCCGCGTGGATATTATAACAGAACATGGTCAAGATGTTAAAATGTTCATAAATGCCCAGCATGGTCAAATAATAATAATCAGAGTAGTTGTCGAGGGTGCAACAAGCACGTCCGGTGAACAGGTCAGGGTTCCGTAGCCGCAGGCAGAACAGTTGAAACTGGGGCAGCAGCATGGCCAGGTGGACTGGGGACAGCAAGGAGTCATCATGCCAGGTAGTCCCGAGGCATGGTCCTAGGGCTCAGGTCCTCCGAGAGAAAGAAAGAAAGAGAGAAAGAGAGAATTAGAGAGAGCATATTTAAATTCACACAGGACACCGGATAAGACAAGAGAATACTCCAGATGTAACAGACTGACCCTAGCCCCCCGACACATAAACTACTGCAGCATAAATACTGGAGGCTGAGAGCAAAGGGTTTGAATACTTATGTAAATAAGGTATTTCTGTTTTTTTATTTTGAATTCATTTGCAGACATTTCTAAAAACCTGTTTTCGCTTTGTCATTATTTTTATTTTTATTTTATTTCACCTTTATTTAACCAGGTAGGCAAGTTGAGAACAAGTTCTCATTTACAATTGCGACCTGGCCAAGATAAAGCAAAGCAGTTCGACAACATACAACAACACAGAGTTACACATGGAGTAAACAACATACAGTCAATAATACAGTACAAAAAAAATAAGACTATATACAATGTGAGCAAATGATGTGAGATAAGGGAGGTAAAAGCAAAAAAAAAAAATTATAGGGTATTGTGATGTCATAATGGGGTTTGTGTGTAGATTGATGAAGAGAAAAAATGATGTAATCAATTGTAGAATAAGGCTGTGACCTAACAAAATGTGGAAAAAGGTCAAGGGGTCTGAATACTTTCCGAATGCACTGTATCCACTTCTGTACATTTCATTCTTCATATATCTACTGCTGTACATCTCTTCATTAATATATACAGCTCTACATATCAATATTAATATATATTCTGCTGTAAATATGTGTAAATATATCTACTGCTGTACATCTCTTCATTAATAAATACAGCTCTACATATCAATATTAATATATATTCTGCTGTAAATATTTGTTAATATATGTACTGCTGTACATCTCTTCATTAATATATACAGCTCTACATATCAATATTAATATATATTCTGCTGTAAATATTTGTTAATATATGTACTGCTGTATATATCATTCCTGATATATCTACTGGTGTACATATCATTATTAGTATCTGCAGCTCTTTATATCATTTTTAATACATCTACTGGTGTACATATAATTTTTATTTATACTGCTGTACATATCATTCTTAATATGTCTACTACTTTACCTATCATGTTTATGTCTACTGCTGTATATATTATTCTTAATATATCTACTGCTGTATATATTTCTTAATATATCTATTGCTGTACATATCATTCTTAGTTAATCTTCTTGATGTATATACACATAGATGGTATTTGGATTACTGATACAGCGTCATTTGGATTACTGATAGTGTTTTTAGTTGACATAGTCCCCATAGTCCCACAATGCAAAACCCAGCATTATATTGGGATGATATATGGATTTTTAAAGTTACATATCTTGGAAACATGATTGCTGACTAGCAAAACATTTTGGGACTATGTCAACAATGGACTAATAAAACAAATACCAAAAGATTGTTTTTGGGTGGAGTTTTCCTTTAAGTCAAAACTGTGACTAGGCCACTCAGTCACATTTCATGTCTTCTTGGTAAGCAACTCTAGTGTATATTTGGCCTTGTGTTTTAGGTTATTGTCCTGATGAAAGGTGAGTTTGTCTCCCGGTGTCTGTTTGGAAAGCAGAATGAACCAGGTTTTCCTGTAGGATTTTGCTTAGCTCTGTACGGTTTATTTTTATCCCCCAAAAAACTCCAGAGTCCTTGTCAAGGACAAACATACCCATAACATGATGCAGCCACCACCATGCTTGAAAATATGACTTTGTTTCAAGAAACTAGGCGTATGTCGCACATTGCGACTTCACAGGAGAGGCATTTGAATGAAAACATATTTTTTTTTTAATCAAAATGCGTTTTTTGGAACATGTGAACTTTCATGTGTCTTAATAACAAACTTGTATGCCATCTGCAAATACGAATAAAATGGTTAAATTACGAGCCTACTTGGTTTAGCCACAGAAAAAGGAACTTTCCCTCTAACCATGATTGGTTGAGATAATGGATGGGCTGGACATGCCGAGAGATGAGTTTGTATTGGTCTGCCAAGTAACATGCTTCTGTCTGTAAATTGTTCTGCTCATTATGTGTAGATCAGTGGAAACCAACTTTTTCTGAGTCAAGATCACGTTATGTTTTACTGGACTGATGGCCAGCAGCTGATGGCCAGTCTGAGGGGAAGGAGGGAGCAGCGGTGAGGCTGCCTCTCATCTGGTGGCCAGTCTGAGGGGAAGGAGGGAGCAACGGTGAGGCTGCGGGAGCAGCAGTGAGGTTGCCTCTCATCTGATGGCCAGTCTGAGGGGAAGGAGGGAGCAGCGGTGAGGCTGCGGGAGCAGCAGTGAGGTTGCCTCTCATCTGATGGCCAGTCTGAGGGGAAGGAGGGAGCAGCGGTGAGGCTGCGGGAGCAGCGGTGAGGCTGCCTCTCACCCGACTCACTGTCCCTCTGCTCTCCCTCCACTGAGAAAAGGGGACACAGTCTTCCAGCTGATGGCGAAACTCAAGTGGCTCTGCATTATTTCTGCCTCAAGCACCAATTCCTGTTGTTAGTCCTTCGACCAGAGGAAGTGAAATATTTCTCGATGTTAAAAAATACAATTATCGAAATGTGCATTTTTATGACATATAAAACTGTTGAACAAAGTGCTGACAGTGCTGAATAATAACTTAAACATGAACTTACTCATAATATTATCTTTTTAAGATGGCGCCAGAGACGTTTTACGTGCCCCCAGCAGATTGCATTTTTTTATTTGTTTATTTGATTTGTTTGTAACTTATTTTGTACATAATGTTGCCGCTACCGTCTCTTATGACCGAAAATAACTTCTAGACATCAGGACTGAGATTACTCACCACGGACTAGCAGAATCCTTTTTTTCCCTTTCATGATTCTGACGAGCCCGACGCGAAGGATATACTGCTTCCTCTGGAACAGGCCCCAATCTGTGTGAAGAGGAGGCGGAGAAAGAGGGGCCGTAGGTCGGGCTGCCTTCTGAGAATTCGTAGGCGATCGAATAAATAAACCCCCACTTCCCTCTATTCTGCTAGCAAACATGCAATCTTTGGAGAATAAAATCGACAAGTTACGTGGAAAATTAACTTACCAACGGGACATTAAAAACTGTAACATCTAACCTTAACCCTAACGATGACAATATCAACATACATCTGGTTGGTTAACCTGTTTGGTATAGGGGGCAGTATTGAGAATTTTGGAAAAAATATGTTCCCATTTTTAACGGCCTCCTACACCAACTCAGAAGCTAGAATATGCATATTATTGTTCAGGTTTGGATAGAAAACACTCTGAATTTTCTAAAACTGTTTGAATGGTGTCTGTGAGTATAACAGAACTCCTATGGCAGGCAAAAACCTGACAAGGCTTCAAGCAGGAAGTACCCTGTCTGACAAGGAGTCGTGCGTCTTACCTCTTTTTATTGAAAAGTAAGGATCTTAGCTGTAACGTGACAATTCCCAGGGCTCCAATAGGCTCTCAGAGCCCGCGAAATAACTGAAGGTTTACGAGGGAACCTCAGGTTGAAATATATTATCGCCTTTTGTAAGTGGATGCTCGGAGGACCTTTCAATGATGCGCGTGCATGAGTCGCTTCTGAGGAGAAATTTTATTCGGCTGTTTAGGCTCAATGCATACTCCCGGTCGGAATATTAACACTTCTCTATGACATAAATGGCATAAAAATTGGTTTTAAACAGCGGTTGACATGCTTCGAAGTACGGTAATGGAATATTTAGACATTTTTGACACGCCAATGCGCCATGCGCGACACCGCGAAAAAGCATTCTAGAACTCACGAACAAAACGTCGCTGTTGGAACATAACGATGGATTATTTGGGACCAAACCAACATTTGTTATTGAAGTAGAAGTCCTGGCAGTGTATTCTGATGAAGAACAAGCAAGGTAAGAACATTTTTCTTATAGGAAATGTGATTTTGGTGGAGGCTGAACTGGGTGGGTATCTAAATAGCTAGCCCTGTAACGCCGGGCTATGTACTTACATTATTGCAAAATGTGCTTCATCCGAAAAGCTATTTTAAAATCGGACATATCGAGTGCATAGAGGGGTAATGTATCTATAATTCTTAAAATAATTGTTATGCTTTTTGTGAACGTTTATCGTGAGTAATTTAGCAAACTGTTAGTAAATTCACCGGAAGTTTGCGGTGGTTATGCTTTTTCTGAACGTCACATGCTAATGTAAAAAGCTGGTTTTTGATATAAATATGAACTTGATTGAACAGACATGCATGTATTGTATAACACAATGTCCTAGGTGTGTCATCTGATGAAGATTATAAAAGGTTAGTGCTGCATTTAGCTGTGGTTTGGGTTTATGTGACATGATATGCTAGCTTGAAAAATGGCTGTGTGATTATTTCTGGCTGGGTACTCTGCTAACATAATCTAATGTTTTGCTTTTGTTGTAAAGCCTTTTTGAAATCGGACAGTGGGGTTAGATTAACGAGATTCTTGTCTTTAAATAGCTGTGAAATAGTCATATGTTTGAGAAATTGAAGTTATAGCATTTCTAACGATTCAAAAATCGCGCCACTGGATTTCAGTGGCTGTTACGTAGGTGGGACGAGTTCGTCCCACATGTACTAGAGAGGTTAACTGCTGTACCGGCAGGATAAAACAGCAGCGTCTGGTAAGACAAGAGGCGGCGGGCTATGTATTTTTGTTAACAACAGTTGGTGCACAATATCTAAGGAAGTCTCGAGCTATTGCTCGCCTGAGGTAGAGTATCTCATGATAAGCTGTAGACCACTCTACATACCGAAAGAGTTTTCATCTATATTCTTTGTAGCTGTTTACATACCATCACAGTCAGAGGCTGGCACTAAGACAGCATTGAATGAGCTGTATTCCACCATAAGCAAACAAGAAAACGCTCACCCAGAGGCGGCGCTCCAAGTAGCCGGAGACTTTAATGCAGGGAAACTTAAATCCGTTTTACCAAATTTCTATCAGCATGTTAAATGTGCAACCAGAGGGAAAATAACTCTGGGTCACCTCTACTCCACACACAGAGATGAGTACAAAGCTCTCCCTCGCCCTCCATTTGGCAAATCTGACCACAATTATATCCTCGTGATTCCTGCTTACAAGCAAAAATTAAATCAGGAAGCACCAGTGACTAGATCAATAAAAAAGTGGTGAGAGGAAGCAGATGCTAAGCTACAGGACTGTTTTGCTAGCACAGACTGGAACATGTTCAGGGATTCCTCCGATGGCATTGAGGAGTACACCACATCAGTCATTAGGTTCATCAATAAGTGCATTGATGACGTCGTCCCCACAGTGACCGTACGTACATACCCCAACCAGAAGCCATTGATTACAGACAACATCCGCACTGAGCTAAAGGCTAGAGCTGCCACTTTCAAGGAGCGGGACTCTAACCCGGAAGCTTATAAGAAATCCCGTTATGCCCTCCGACGAACCATCAAACAGGCAAAGCATCAATACAGGACTAAGATCGATTCGTACTACACTGGCTCTGACGCTCGTCGGATGATTTATTTATTTATTTATTTTTTATTTCACCTTTATTTAACCAGGTAGGCAAGATGACAACAAGTTCTCATTTACAATTGCGACCTGGCCAAGATAAAGCAAAGCAGTTCGACAACATACAAAAACACAGAGTTACACATGGAGTAAAACAACATACAATCAATGATGCAGTAGAAAAAATAAGACTATATACAATGTGAGCAAATGATGTGAGATAAGGGAGGTAAAGGCAAAAAAATGCCATGGTGGCAAAGTAAATAAAGTATGGCAAGAAAAACACTGGAATGGTAGATTTGTAGTTTGAAGAAAGTTAAAAGTTAAAATATAAATAATATGGTGCAAAGGAGCAAAATAAATAAAATAAATAAATACAGTAGGGGAAGAGGTAGTAGTTTGGGCTAAATTAAAGATGGGCTATGTACAGGTGCAGAGATCTGTGAGCTGCTCTGACAGCTGGTGCTTAAAGCTAGTGAGGGAGATAAGTGTTTCCAGTTTTAGAGATTTTTATAGTTCGTTCCAGTCATTGGCAGCTGAGAACTGGAAGGAGAGACGACCAAAGGAGGAGTTGGCTTTAGGGGTGACCAGAGAGATATACCTGCTGGAGCGCGTGCTACAGGTGGGTGCTGCTATGGTGACCAGTGAGCGGAGATAAGGGGGGACTTTACCTAGCAGGGTCTTGTAGATGACCTGGAGCCAATGTGTTTGGCGACGATTATGAAGTGAAGGCCAGCCAACGAGAGCATACAGTTCGCAGTGGTGGGTTGTATATGGGGCTTTGGTGACAAAACGGATGGCACTGGGATAGACTGCATCCAGCTTGTTGAGTAGGGTATTGGAGGCTATTTTGTAAATGACATCGCCGAAGTCGAGGATTGGTAGGATGGTCAGTTTTACGAGGGTATGTTTGGCAGCATGAGTGAAGGATGCTTTGTTGCGAAATAGGAAGCCAATTCTAGATTTCACTTTGGATTGGAGATGATTGATGTGAGTCTGGAAGGAGAGTTTACAGTCTAACCAGACACCTAGGTATTTGTAGTTGTCCACAAATTCTAAGTTAGAACCGTCCAGAGAAGTTATGCTGGATGGGCGGGCAGGTGCAGGCAGCGATCGGTTGAAGAGCATGCATTTAGTTTTACTTGTGTTTAGGAGCAGTTGGAGACCACGGAAGGAGAGTTGAATGGCATTGAAGCTCGTCTGGAGGGTTGTTAAAACTTCTTGGGGCTATGTGGGACGTTAGCGGGCCCCCCGTGGCGCACCCTATCAACAGCAGGTGCATTTCAAGAGCGGCAAATTTGAAACCAAATAAATGTCAAAATTCAAATTTCTCAAACATACAACTAACTTACAGCCTTTGAAAGATAAACATCTTCTTAATCTAACCACGTTTACCGATTTCAAAAAGGTTTTACGGGGAAAGCATAAAGTTAGGTTATGTTAGGAGAGTACATTGACAATAGCTGTGTGTAGTGTATTGTCGATTCAAAGACAGGCGTCACCAAAACCATAAAATCAGCTAAAATTATGCACTAACCTTTTACCATCTCCATCAGATGACACTCCTAGGACATTATGTTAGACAATGCATGCATTTTTAGTTCTATCAAGTTCATATTTATATCTAAAAACAGTGTTTTACTATGGCGTTGATGTTCAGGAAATCGTTTCCCTCCAATACCGGCAGTCAAGTCATGACAACAAAATAATTAATTAATATTAGAAAACATTGGTAAAATATTATATTGTCATTCAAAGAATTATAGATTTACATCTCTTGAACGCAATGGACTTGCCAGATTTAAAATTAACCTTACTGGGAAATCACACTTTGCAATAACCTGAGCACTGCGCCAGAAAAATACGCATTGCGATACAGACTAACCGCCATGTTGGAGAGATCTAAAATCTAAAATACTATGTAAATAATCCATTACCTTTGATTCTCTTCATCAGATGTCACTTCCAAAGAATCCCAGGTCCATAACGAATGTAGTTTTGTTCAAAAAAGCTCATCATTTATGTCCAAAAACCTCCGTGTTGTAGCACATGATCTAAGCCAGCCGGACTTCACTTCACTTCAAGAACGGAAAAAATATATTTTAGTTCGTTCAAACATGTCAAACGTTGTATCGCATAAATCATTAGGGCCTTTTTTAACCAGAACATGAATAAAATTCAAGGCGGACCATTGGGTTCTCTTTTAAAACGTTTCGGAATGAGAGTACCCACCATCAAATCGCACGCCAGGTGTCTAATGGGCCATCGCCGTTCCAACGCTCTTCTTCAGTCAGATCTCACTGTAGAACACTCAAAACACTCTGTAAAGGCTGGGGACATCTTGTGGAAGCAATAGGAAGTGCCAAAATATTCCTCCTTCCCTGTTTTTCAATGGTATAGGCTTAAGGTCAATTCAACACATCAGGTATCCACTTCCTGTCAGAATCTGTCTCAGGGTTTTGCCTGCCAAATGAGTTCTGTTATACTCACAGACACCATTCAAACAGTTTTTGAAACTTTAGGGTGTTTTCTATCCAAACCTGAACAATAATATGCATATTCTAGCTTCTGAGTTGGTGTAATAGGCAGTTAAAAATGGGCACATATTTTTTACAAAAATTCTCAATACTGCCCCCTATACCCTAACAGGTTAACACAGTGTCCAAAGAAGGGCCAGAAGTATACAGAATGGTGTCGTCTGCGTAGAGGTGGATCAGAGATTCACCAGCAGCAAGAGCGACATCATTTATGTATACAGAGAAAAGAGTTGGCCCAAGAATTGAACCCTGTGGTACCCCCATAGAGACTGCCAGAGGTCCAGACAGTCGGCCCTCCGATTTGACACACTGAACTCTGTCAGAGAAGTAGTTGGTGAACCAGGCGACGCAATCATTTGAGAAACCAAGGCTACTGAGTCTGCCGATGAGGATGTGGTGATTAACAGAGTCAAAAGCTTTGGCCAGGTCAATGAATACGGCAGCACAGTATTGTTTCTTATCGATGGCGGTTACAATGTCGTTTAGGACCTTGAGCGTGGCTGAGGTGCACCCATGACCAGCTCTGAAACCAGATTGCATAGCGGAGAGGGTGCGGTGGGATTCGAAATAGTCGGTAATCTGTTTGTTGACTTGGCTTTCGAAGACCTTAGAAAGGCAGGGTAGGATGGATATAGGTCTGTAGCAATTTGGGTCAAGAGTGTCACCTCCTTTGAAGAGGGGGATGACAGCAACTGCTTTCCAATCTATGGGAATCTCAGACGACACGAAAGAGAGGTTGAACAGGCTAGTAATAGGGGTTGCAATAATTTCGGCAGATAATTTTAGAAAGAAAGGGTCCAGATTGTCAAGCCCAGCTGATTTGTAGGGGTCCAGATTTTGCAGCTCTTTCAGAACATCAGCTGAATGGATTTGGGAGAAGGAGAAATGGGGGAGGCTTGGGCGAGTAGCTGTGGGGGGTGCAGTGCTGTTGAATGCAGTAGGGGTAGTTAGGTGGAAAGCATGGCCAGCCGTAGAAAAATGCTTATTGAAATTCTCAATTATAGTGGGCTTATCGGTGGTGACAGAGTTTCCTATCCTCAGTGCAGTGGGCAGTTGGGAGGAGGTGTTCTTATTCTCCGTGGACTTTACAATGTCCCAGAACTTTTTAGAGTTGGAGTTGCACGAAGCAAATTTCTGTTTGAAAAAGCTAGCCTTGGCGTTTCTAACTGCCTGTGTGTATTGGTTTCTAACTTCCCTAAAAAGTTGCATATCGCGGGGGCAGTTCGATGCTAATGCAGAACGCCACAGGATATTTTTGTGTTGGTTAAGGGCAGTCAGGTCTGGGGAGAACCAAGGGCTATATCTGTTCCTGGTTCTAAATTTCTTGAAAGGGGCATGCTTATTTAAGATGGAGAGGAAGGCATTTTTTAAAAATAACCAGGCATCCTCTACTGACGGGATGAGGTCAATATCCTTCCAGGATACCAGGGCCAGGTCGATTAGAAAGGCTTGCTCGTTGAAATGTTTCAGGGAGCGTTTGACAGTGATGAGTGGAGGTCGTTTGACCGCTGACCCATTACGGGTGCAGGCAATGAGGCAGTGATCGCTGAGATCTTGGTTGAAAACAGCAGAGGTGTAATTAGAGGGCACATTGGTTAGGATGATATCTATGAGGGTGCCAGTGTTTGCGGCTTTGGGGTTGTACCTGGTGGGTTCATTAATAATTTGTGTGAGATTGAGGGCATCAAGCTTGGATTGTAGAATGGCTGGGGTGTTAAGCATGTCCCAGTTTTGGTCGCCTAGTAGCACGAGCTCTGAAGATAGATGGGGGCAATCAGTTCACATATGGTGTCCAGAACACAGCTAGGGCCGAGGGGGGTCTATAGCAGGCGGCAACGGTGAGAGACTAGTTTTTGGAGAGGTGGATTTTTAAAAGTAGAAGTTCAAATTGTTTGGGTACAGACCTGGATAGCAGGACAGAACTCTGCAAGCTATCTCTGCAGTAGATTGCAACACCGCCCCCTTTGGTCGTTCTATCTTGTCTGAAAACGTTGTAGTTAGGGATGAAGATTTCACAGTTTTTGGTGGACTTCCTAAGCCAAGATTCAGACACAGCTAGGACATCCGGGTTGGCAGAGTGTGCTAAAGCAGTGAATAAAACAAACTTAGGGAGGAGGCTTCTAATGTTAACATGCATGAAACCAAGGCTATTACGGTTACAGAAGTCATCAAAAGAGAGCGCCTGGGGAGTAGGTGTGGAGCCAGGCACTGCAGGGCCTGGATTCACCTCTACATCCCCAGAGGAGCAGAGAAGAATAAGTATGAGGGTACGGCTAAAAGCTTTAAGAATTGGTCGTCTGTGACGTCCAGAATAGAGAGAAAAAGGAGCAGGTTTCTGGGGGCGATAAAATAGCTTCAAGGTATAATGTACAGACAAAGGTATGGTGGGATGTGAGTACAGAGGAGGTAAACCTAGGCATTTAGTGATTATGAGAGAGATATTGTCTCTAGAAACATCATTGAAACCAGAAGATGTCATAGCATGTGTGGGTGGAGGAACTGAGAGGTTGGATAAGGTATAATGAGCAGGGCTAGAGGCTCTACAGTGAAATAAGCCAATAAACACTAACCAGAACAGCAATGGACAAGGCATATTGACATTAAGGAGAGGCATGCTTAGCCGAGTGATCAGAGGGTCCAGTGAGATTCAGACAGCTAGCCGGCCATAGGTAGCAAGCTGGTGGAAGATGGGAGGGAGGTCTGTTTTTAGCCACCTCGTGCGTTTCCGTCTGTGGGTTAGTGGGGTTCCGTGTGGAAGGGGGGACCTGTCCAAGTTGGCAAAATAGTTAGTTATAGTGGCCCAAGAAAAGTGTCCGATAGACCTATTCAGATCGCAGCCGAAAAGACAGCTAACGATTAGCTGGCCGCAGATGGGCGATCAGGTTACGTCGCGACGGAGGGGCCAGTTGGACAACTCCCTCGGGCAGATAACGTCGGTGGTCCAGTCGTGAAGACCCGATGGGGCTCCGCATCGGCAGTAAAACGGGTCAGGATAGGTGAGTTGTAGCCCAGGAGACACTTCAGCTGGCTAGCTCAGGAATAGCCCACGAGTGGCTGACGGAACTCTTCAGCTGGCTAGCTGGCTAGCTCCATAATAATGTGTGTTAATTCCGTGACCGACGTTGCCAATAGTCACTCAGGTAGCAGCTAGTTAGCTGCAAGATCCAGGTGTAAATGTCCAGAGCCTGCGGTAGAAATCGGGGAAAGGAGAGAGAATAGAGAGGATGTGGCAGGGCTTGCAAACCATTACAGACTACAAAGGGAATCACAGCCGAGAGCTGCCCAGTGACACGAGCTTACCAGAAGAGCTAAACTTCTTCTATGCTCGCTTCGAGGCAAATATCACTGAAACATGCATGAGAGCACCAGCTGTTCCGGAAGACTGTGTGATCATGCTCTCCGTAGCCGATGTGAGTAAGACCTTTAAACAGGTCAACATTCACAAGGCCGCAGGGCCAGATGGATTACCAGGACGTGTACTTCGAGCATGCGCTGACCAACTGTGTCTTCATTGACATTTCATTGACAATGTCTTCATTGACATTTTCAACCTCTCCCTGTCCAAGTCTGTAATACCAACATCATGCAGACCACCATAGTCCCTGGGCCCAAGAACACTAAGGTAACCTGCCTAAATGACTACCGCCCCGTAGCACTCACGTCCGTAGCCATGAAGTGCTTTGAGAGGACGGTCATGGCTCACATCAACACCATCATCCCAGAAACCCTAGACCCCCTCCAATTTGCATACCGCCCCAACAGATCCACAGATGATGCAATCTCTATTGCACTCCACACTGCCCTTTCCCACCTCGACAAAAGGAACACTTATGTGAGAATTCTAGTCATTGACTACAGCTCAGCGTTCAACACCATAGTACCCTCAAAGCTCATCAATGAGCTAAGGACTCTGGGACTAAACACCTTCCCCTGCAACTGGATCCTGGACTTCCTGACGGGCCACCCCCAGGTAGTAAGGGTAGGTAACAACACATCTGCCATGGTGATCTTCTACGCAGGGGCCCCTCAGGGGTGCGTTCTCAGTCCCTTCCTGTACTCTCTTTTCACTCATGACTGCACGGCCAGGCACAACTCCAACACCGTCATTAAATTTCCAGATGACACAACATCAACATTGACAACGACGAGACATCCTATAGGGAGGAGGTCAGAGACTTGGCCATGTGGTGCCAGGACAACAACCTCTCTCTCATCGTGATCAAGGCAAAGGAGATGATTGTGGACTACAGGAAAAAGAGGACTGAGCACGCCCCCATTCTCATCGACGGGGCTGCAGTGGAGCACCAACAAACTAGAATGGTCCAAGCACACCAAGACAGTCGTGAAGAGAGAAAGACAAATCCTATTCCCCCTCAGGAGACCGAAAAGATTTGGCATGGGTCCTCAGATCCTCAAAAGGTTCTACATCTGCACCATCGAGAACATCCTGACTGGTTGCATCACTGCATGTTATGGCAACTGCTCGGCCTCCGACCGCAAGACACTAGAGAGGGTAGTGCGAACGGCCAAGCTTCCTGCCATCCAGGACCTCTACACCAGGCGGTGTGAGAGGAAGGCCCTAATAATTGTCAAAGACTCCAGCCACCCTAGTCATAGACATAGCCCCACCACCCCCTCTTTACACCGCTGCTACTTTCTGTTGTCATCTGTGCATCATCACTACATGTACATATTACCTCAACTAACCGGTGCCCCCGCACACTGACTCTGTACCGGTACCCCCTGTATATAGTCTCGCTATTGTTATTTTGCTGCTGCTCTTTAATTACTTGTCACTTTTATTTCTTATTCTTATCCGTATTTTTTTTTAAACTGCATTGTTGGTTAGGGGCTCGTAAATAAGCATTTCACTGTAAGGCCTAAACCTGTTGTGTTCGATGTGACAAATAAAATTTGATTTGATTTGAATAAAAGCAGCTCTTTACTGTATTCATTGAGTCACGGTTCTCTAGTCACGGTTCTAAAAGTTTTGAAATATCACATTATCAACTTTGCTGTGTGTTCGAGGCTTCTTTTTTTACAGTCTCGAAGGAAACTGTGCAAACACCGTGATCTGAGCCTGTAGGTGCACTTGATCTGCTGGGAAGGCAGAGTTATACCTTCAGACACATGAAATGTTTCAAAATGGGAACACTTTGCCTTCCCAGCAGGCCCAGAGAGCAAATCAAGTGCACTACCAGCAACAGTGCAAAACATATAAGATAAAAGGCTTTATCGTTGGGTTTTTAACAGAAATGTTTGGTGATCGACTAGGAATGGCTTTGAGATCGTCCGGTTGGTGACCTTTGATGTAGATAATCCACCACACATTTTTTGAAAGAACTCTCCACTTTCTGGAGGATGATCGTGCCTTGCTGACTCTCTCTAACTCACAAAATGAAACATACAATGAGGAACATTTTAAACGAACCAGACATTGTAAAGTCTTTGATGACAGTGATGAGGGAAGAAAATGGCGATCAACAGTTGACCGAGTTTTTGAAATCTGTGGAATGCCTTGGGGAAACAGAGAATCGTAGCTGAGGAGATGAAGAAAATTCTGCCGTTTGATTGCAAATATGCGGAGGGAATCAAAAAGACCTGTCTCCTGGATTACATCAGTTGAGAGGTTGACATCATCACTATACCCTGGGTGTATAAACTAACTGACTACCCTCTATACCCTGGGTGTATAAACTAACTGACTACCCTCTATACCCTGGGTGTGTACCCTAACTGACTACCCTCTATACCCTGGGTGTACAACCTAACTGACTACCCTCTATACCCTCTATACCCTGGGTATATAACCTAACTGACTACCCTCTATACCCTGGGTGTATAACCCTAACTGACTACCCTCTATACCCTGGGTGTATAAACTAACTGACTACCCTCTATGCCCTCTATACCCTGGGTGTATAACCTAACTGACTACCCTCTATACCCTGGGTGTATAACCCTAACTGACTACCCTCTATACCCTGGGTGTTTAACTAACTGACTACCCTCTATACCCTGGGTGTATAACCCTAACTGACTACCCTCTATACCCTCTATACCCTGGGTGTATAACCTAACTGACTACCTTCTATACCCTGGGTGTATAACCCTAACTGACTACGCTCTATACCCTCTATACCCTGGGTGTCTAACCCTAACTGACTACCCTCTATACCCTGGGTGTATAACCTAACTAACTACCCTCTATACCCTCTATACCCTGGGTGTATAACCAAACTGACTACCCTCTATACCCTGGGTATATAACCCTAACTGACTACCCTCTATACCCTGGGTATATAACCCTAACTGACTACCCTCTATACCCTGGGTATATAACCCTAACTGACTACCCTCTATACCCTGGGTGTATAACCCTAACTGACTACCCTCTATACCCTGGGTGTATAACCCTAACTGACTACCCTCTATACCCTGGGTGTATAACCCTAACTGACTACTATATGACAGCCCGTTACCCAGACTGTCACTGCTCCATAATGTTTCTGTCACACAATCACACACATAAACAATAAACACACAGACAGACATCGCCCAACCAAAGTGTGTGTGTGTGTTTATGTGTGTGTGTGTTTATGTATTTGTGTGTGTATGTTAATGTGTGTGTTTGTGTGTGTGTGTGTGTATGTTAATGTATGTATGTGTGTGTTTGTGTGTGTTTGTGTGTGTTTGTGTGTGTTTGTGTATGTTAATGTGTGTGTGTGTGTGTGTGTGTTTGTGTATGTTAATGTGTGTGTGTGTGTGTGTGTGTGAGAGAGAGAGAAAGCCCCCCCTTTCCGGGGCAGGATGTGGGTTTTTCCGGTCTCGCTGGAAAATGGTGAGAAATTCTCTGAAACCTCCAAAAACATCACTATTCCTCCTTTCCCCCCTCTCTCTCTCTCTCTCTCTCTCTCTCGCTCTCTCTCTCTCTCCCTCTCTCTCTCGCTCTCTCTCTCTCTCCCATTCTCTCCCTCTCCTTGTAATAATCTGTCTATTTTAAACCAGATCGTATTCCTAAAGGAAGGAAACTTTAAAGGTATGGAAATGGGTTTAAAACAAGGCTTCCATTGTGATCTCCTCTCCTCTCCTCTCCTCTCCTCTCCTCTCCTCTCCTCTCCTCTCCTCTCCTCTCCTCTTCTCTCCACTCCCCTCCCCTCCCCTCTCCTCTCCTCTCCTCTCCTCTCCTCTCCTCTCCTCTCTTACAGTGGCTGAGGGATGGTCTTAGGACACACACACACACACACACACACACACACACACACACACACACACACACACACACACACACACACACACACCTCAGAGCAGAGTGTAGCGGTGAGGTCAGTGTTATGGCTAAATGGTCTCAGATTGTCCTGAAACTGACTCGACCTGATGAAGGATTTCCAACTTCTATATTCAATTATAGACCCCAGAAAGAAAACACACACACACACACACACACACACACACACACACACACACACACACACACACACACACACAGCAGAATCTGTCAGCATGCTGAACTCTCTTTCGCCAAATTAACCTCTACTCTGGCATACAGCAATATTAGGGCATTGGAGGGTCAAATCAGCTTTTAGTGCTGAACGGAGCAAATGATACCACAGATTCTCAGAAGCACAATGCCCTTTGTTTCATGTACGTACTAAGAAATGAATGTTCTTTGGGTTTAATACGGATGACACATTTCAGTTGAATGGCACAAACACACAAACAGATTAGATCAGCTGGAAAGACTTTTACTCACGGTTGAAGGAGGCAAAGAGTTTCTACTTTGAAGAATCTCAAATATAAAATATATTTTGATTTGTTTAACACTTTTTTTTCGTTACTACATGATTCCATATGTGTTATTTAATAGTTTTGACGTCTTCACTTTAAAGGTATGATGTAGAAAAATAGTGAAAATAAAGAAAAACCCTGGAATGAGTAGGTGTGTCCAAACTTTTGACTGGTACTGTACATACATATTTAAATACATATAAATACATACACAGTATATACACATATTTTTCTAAATATATTTTCCTTCATTACTTACCATCCCTCCCCTAATTGCAGTAAACTAATGGACATCAACACTTAGGCTTCTACTTCCAGCTTGTACATACTATATACATTCATGGACACAATCTATATTACAATAGTTATATTTTGTTTGTTTTTACTCCTGTCCTTCCTCTGCACTCAACCTCTCCCATCTATTTCCATCCGTTCTATTTTCCATATATTTTTAACTGTGCTGTTTCACAAAAGTTCTGAACTTTGATATACATTTAACAGTATATTTTACATGTCTTGTTGTTATTACTTCAGCTCCATTCAACCCCTCCCATCTATTTCTTAACACCATCCAGTTTTTCATTTCTACTTGCCATATATTTTTCAACTGTGCTGTGATGCTTCACAAAAGTTCTGAAACTTTCTATTCTCATAGTTTCTACAGATTGTAAATTAAAGATACAAATTTTAGCTAAAAGTATTATTATATTATTGATAAATTATTGATCAATTGACTACGACTTTTCAGATCACCCAGTAGTGCTGTCTGCAGCGTTAGCTCTAGGTAAATGTTGCAATTCTTCAGCCATTCCTGGACCTGACCAAAGATAAGCTACATGTGGACAGTACCAAATAAATGATTTAATGACTCTGTCTCTCCGCAGCAACATCTGCAGAGCTGGGGAGGTTGTATCCCCAGCTCTAATATATATAATATTCTATTGGTTGCAAAAATGTTGTAAAATAATTTAAATGGAAAGTTTTGAATCCGGCGTTGATTTGCGTATCAGTTCATAAACCATGTGCCATTGTCACCGCTGCTCCCGTTTCCCGTCCCTGGCGCTCGTGGGCATCAGGCTGCCCTTTATTACGCACACCTGTCACCATCATTACGCACACCTGTCACCATCATTACGCACACCTGTCACCATCATTACTCACACCTGTCACCATCATTACGCACACCTGTCACCATCATTACACACACCTGTCACCATCATTACACACACCTATCACCATCATTACGCACACCTGTCACCATCATTACGCACACCTGTTACAATCATTACGCACATCAACGCTCATTGGACTCACCTGGACTCCTTTACTTTGTTGATTGCAACTCTATATCGGTCTGCTCCTCAGTTTGTTCCCCGTGTCAGTATTGATGTCTTTACGTTTTCCCCTGTCCACACGCTGTCCTTGCTTGTTTCTTGTCTATTATCCATTAAATGTTCACTCCCTGTACTTGCTTCTCGTCTCCCAGCGTCGATCCTTACAGCAATGGAATCGGTACATCAAAAATCTCTTCCCAACTATTTTGCAATCTATATGGCAGAGCTGTCAATTTTTTGGTCCTTAAATGAAACTGGTATATTCTTATATTTATCACAATTTTCTTTAACCAATTTTGGTCTATAATGAGGGCAAGTTAATTTTGTCTGGCTTGCCATTCCAAATAAAATGAAATATTTTTCTCTCATACAATTTAAAAAGCAGGTCGCTAGGTGTAGGCAAGGCCATAAGCAAATAGATGAACTGGGATATGACTAAAGAGTTAATCAGGGTAAACTGGGATATGACTAAAGAGTTAATCAGGGTAAACTGGGATATGACTGAAGAGTTAATCAGGGTGATTTTTCCACAAATAGACAGGTACTTTTATTTCCACGGTAGCAAGATCTTATCTATTTTTGCTAACTCTCTATGAAAATTTATTGGAGTGAGATGATTTCTTTCTTTTGGGATTTGTATACCGAGTATGTCCACATCTCCGTCAGACCATCTTACTGGTAAACTACACAGTAATGTAAAAGTAGAATTTTTTAGTGATCCAATACGTAATATTGATCATAATTTGGTTTTAATCCAGAAAGGTTAGAATAGTTATCTAGATCCTCTATGAGGCCGTGGATTTAAAAGAAAACATGAATCATCAGCATACAATGACACCTTTATTTTTCAGCCCTGGATTTCTAATCCCTTAATATTATTGTTGGATCTGATTTTAAAAGCTAACATTTCGATGGCAATAATAACAACCTTGTTTTACTCCTCTTGACAGTTTAAAACATTCTGAGATGTAGCCATTATTTACAATTTTACACCTAGGGTTTCTATACATAACTTTAACACATTTTATAAAAGATTCTCCAAAATTGAAATATTCCAGGCATTTATATATAAACTCCAGTCGTACTTTATCAAAAGCCTTTTCTAAATCAGCTATGAAAACCAGGCCTGGTGTCCCCGATATTTCATAGTGTTCTATTGTTTGCAGTAATTGTCTTATATTATCTCCAATGTATTGTCCATGTAAAAAACCTATCTGATTAGGATGAATAATATCTGACCTTTTTAATTCTATGCGCCAAGCATTTTGCTAGAATTTTTGCATCACAACACTGAAGTGTAAGGGGCCTCCAATTTTTTATATGGACTGGATATTTATATTTACCACTTGGATCCTGTTTCAGTAATAATGAAATCAAACCTTCTTGTTGAGTGTCTGATAATCTACCATTTATACAGGAGTGGTTAAAATATGCTAATAATGGTCCTCTGAGTATATCAAACAAAGTTTGGTATACCTCCACTGGTATGTCATCCAGCCCTGGAGTTTTCCTGGATTTAAAGGATTTAATTGCATCAAGAATTTCCTCCTCTGTAAACTGGCCTTCAAATTTTATTAGTCACATGTGCCGAATACAACAGGTGTAGACCTTACAGTGAAATACTTACTGCAGTTTAAAAAAAATACTGATAAGAATAAGAGAGAAAAGTAACAAGTAATTAAAGAGCAGCAGTAAAAAATAACAATATCTACAGGGGGGTTGCCGGTACAGAGTCAATGTGAGGGGCACCGGTTAGTTGAGGTAGTATATACATGTAGGTAGAGTTAATTAAAGTGACTATGCATAGATGATATTAACAGAGAGTGGCAGTGCTGTGGAGAGGGGAGGGGGGGGGGATGGGCAAATAGTCTGTGTAGCCATTTGATTAGATGTTCAGGAGTCTTATGGCTTGGGGTAGAAGCTGTTTAGAAGCCTCTTAGACCTAGTTCTCTCTGCGGTAGCAGAGAGAACAGTCTATGACTGGGGTGGCTGGAGTCTTTGACAATATTCACATAAGTATTTCTGTACAGCTGTTAATTTTGCATTATTAATAGAAAAAAATTGGTTAGTGGAGATGGAGACTGAAACGAAAATATATGCTTAAAGTAATTTACTTCTCTTTCAAAACATTTGTAAAAAGTTTCAGTGAATTCTTTTCTATGTTGAAGATTAAAAAATAATTGTGTGCATTTTCCCCACATTCCATCAAGTTCACTTTATTTTTTATAATATATTATTATATTATAATATATTACTTGATATTTCTTGAATAAGTTCCTCAATTTCTTTTAATTTTTAGTCTAACTTATTCTGAGCCTCTATGGTACAGTTTTTATTGCTATCTATAGTGCATTCGGAAATTATTCAGACCCATTGACATTTTCCACACTTTGTTTCGTTACAGCCTTATTCTAAAATGAATTAAATTAATTGTTTTCCTCATCAATCTAAGCACAATACCCCATAAAGACAAAGCGAACAACAGGTTTTTAAAAATGTTTTCAAATTTATAAGTAAAAAATACAGAAATACCTTATTTACATAAGTATTCAGACACTTTGCTATGAGACTCAAAACTGAGCTCAGGTACATTCTGTTTCCATTGATCATCCTTGAGATTTTTCTACAACATCACAATTCAATTGATTGGACATTATTTGGAAAGGCACACACCTTTCTATATAAGGTCCCACAGTTGACAGTGCATGAGAGATTGTGATATCGCATATCTCAAAATAGGGCTACCTACTGTTAGATCCCTCACTTCCAAGGCAGTTATAGTCAATAAAATAATCACTGATCATAATCTTGATGTGATTGGCCTGACAGAAGCATGGCTTAAGCCTGATGAATTTACTGTTTTAAATGAGGCCTCTCCTCCTGGTTACACTAGTGAGCATATCCCCCACGCATCCTGCAAAGACGGAGGTGTTGCTAACATTTACGAAAGCAAATTTCAATTTACCCCCCCAAAAATGACTAGGTTTTTGTCTTTTGAGCTTCTAGTCATGAAATCTATGCAGCCTACTCAATCACTTGTTATAGCTACTGTTTACAGGCCAACCGTATACAGCATTCCTCACTGAGTTCCCTGAATTCCTATCAGACCTTGTGGTCATGGCAGATAATATAAAAAAAATTGGTGATGTCACGCCCTGATCTGTTTCACCTGTTCCTGTGATTGTCTCCACCCCCTCCAGGTCTTGTTTTCCCCAGTGTATTTATCCAGGTGTTTCCTGTCTCTCTCTGTCATCATCATGGACTATCAGGCCACTATTTTATTATGTTTGCAATCACAACAAATAATCTGCTCAGACCCCAACCAAGGATCATCAAAAGCCGTGCTATGAATTCTCGGACAACCCAAAGATTCCTAGATGCCCTTCCAGACTCCCGTCACCTACCCACGGACTTCAGAGTTCAAAAATCGGTTAACCACCTAACTGAGGAACTAAATGTAACCGTGCATAATACCCCTAAAAAACAAAAAACATTCCTCATAAGAAACTAGCATCCTGGTGTATCGAAAATACCTGAGCCCTGAAGCAAACTTCCAGAAAATTGGAATGGAAATGTTGCAACACCAAACTGGAAGTCTTCGACTAGCTTGGAAAGACAGTACCATGCAGTATCGAAGAGCCCTCACTGCTGCTCGATCATCCTATTTTTCCAACTTAATTGAGGAGAAGAACAATCCAAAATGTATTTTTCATACTGTCACAAAGCCAGCTAAAAAGCAACATTCCCCAAGAGAGGGTGGATTTCACTTCAGCAGTGATGAATTCATGAACCTCTTTGATGAAAAGATCATGATCATTAGAAAGCAGATTAGACCCTTTAAATCTGCATATTTCTCCAAAGGTCAGTTGTCATGAGTCTGCACAACTCTGCCAGGACCTAGGATCAAGGGAGACACTCAAGTTTTTTAATACTATATCTCTTGACACATTGTTGAAAATAGGCATGGCCTCTAAATCTTCAAGCTGCATACTGGACCCTATTCCAACTAAACTACTGAAAGAGCTGCTTCCTGTGCTTGGCCCTCCTACGTTGAACATAATAAACGGCTGTCTGGATATAACTCACTAAAAGTGGTTGTAATAAAGCCTCTCTTGAAAAAGCCAAACCTTGACACAGAAGATATATACAATTATCGGCCTATGTCAAATCTCCCATTTCTCTCAAAAAAGCTGTTGTGCAGCAACTCACTGCCTTCCTGAAGACAAACAATGTATATGAAACGCTTCAGTCTGGTTTTAGACTCCATCATAGCACTGAGACTGCACTTGTGAAGGTGGTAAATTAACTTTTAATGGTGTCAGACCAAGGTTCTGTATCTGTCCTCGTGCTCCTAGACTTTGGTGTTGCTTTTGATACCATCAATCACCACATTCTTTTTGGAGAGATTGGAAACACAAATTGGTCTACACGGACAAGTTCTGGCTTGGTTTAGATCTTATCTGTCGAAAATATATCAGTCGGTGGATGGTTTGTCCTCTGACAAATCAACTGTAAATTTCGGTGTTCCTCAAGGTTCTGTTTAAGGACCACTATTGTTTCCACAATATATTATACCTCTTGGTGATGTTATTCGGAAACTTAATGTTAACTTTCAATGCTGAATCATTTTGCAAGGCACTGTACATTTCAATGAAACACGGTGAAGCCGCAAAATTACCCTCCCTGGAAGCCTGTGTTTCAGACATAAGAAAGTGGATGGCGGCAAATGTTTTTACTTTTAAACTCAGACAAAACAGAGATGCTTGTTCTAGGTCCCAAGAAACAAAGAGATCTTCTGTCGGATCTGAATATTAATCATGTTGATGGTTGTACAGTCGTCTCAAATAAAACTGTGAAGGACATCGGTGTTACTCTGGACCCCGAAATCTATTTTGACGAACATATCAAGACTGTTTCAAGGACAGCTTTTTTTCCATCGACGTAACACTGTAAAAAATTTGAAACTTTCTGTCCAAAAAATATGCAGAAAAAATAATCCATGCTTTTGTCACTTCTTGTCACGACTCCTACCGAGGGTGGCTCCTCTCCCTGTTCGGGTGGCGCTCAGCAGTCGTCGTCACCAGCCTACTAGCTGCCACCAATCCCCTTTTCCTTTTTCTGTTAGTTATGTCTTTATTAGTTGCACCTGTGTTCATTAGGTAATTAGTGGTGTTATTTAAGCCCGCCTCCCCAGCTGTTCTGTGTACGTTCAGTTTCACTGTGTTTGTGTAGTGGATCGTGTTTTGGACTTTGGGTTTTGTTACGCCCTGTTGTTTTGGGCATATTCTCTTTTGTGGTACTTATTAAAGAAGTATTGTACCAAAAAATTTTCTGCCTCCTGCGCCTGACTCCACACCCACGATGTCCAAGCATTACACTTCTAGATTAGACTACGTCAATGCTCTACTTTCCAGCTACCCAGATAAAGAACTAAATAAACTTCAGTTAGTGCTAAACACGGCTGCTAGAATCTTGACTAGAACCCCAAAATTTGATCATATTACTCCAGTGCTAGCCTCCCTACACTGGCTTCCTGTTGAGGCAAGGGATGATTTCAAGGTTTTACTGCTAACCTACAAAGCATTACATGGGCTTGCTCCTACCTATCTTTCCGATTTGGTCCTGCCGTACATACCTACACGTACGCTACGGTCACAAGATGCAGGCCTCCTTATTGTCCCTAGAATTTCTAAGCAAACAGCTGGAGGCAGGGCTTTCTTCTACAGAGCTCCATTTTTATAGAATGGTCTGGCTATCCATGTGAGAGACGCAGACTCGGTCTCGACTTTTAAGTCTTTGTTGAAGGCCCATCTCTTTAGTAGATCCTATGATTGAGTGTAGTCTGGCCCAGGGGTGTGAAGGTGAACGGAAAAGCACTGGAACGACGAACCACCCTTGCTGTCTCTGCCTGGCTGGTTCCCCTCTCTCCACTGGGATTCTCTGCCTGTAACCGTATAACGGGTGCTGAGTCACTTGGCCCTGTCCGGGGGTATCGTCGGGCGGACCCCTCCTGTCTCAGGTTCCAGTATTTATGCTGCAACAGTTTGTGTCGGGGGGCTAGGGTCAGTCTGTTATATCTGGATTATTTCTCCTGTCTTATCCGGTGTCCTGTGTGAATTTGAGTGTGCTCCCTCTAATTCTCTCTCTCTTTTTCTCTCTTTTCTCAGAGAACCTGAGCCCTAGGACCATGCCTCAGGACTACCTGGCCTGATGACTCCTTGCTGTCCCCAGTCCACCTCGTCGTGCTGCTGCTACAGTTTCAACTGTTCTGCCTGCAGCTATGGAACCCTGACCTGTTCACCGGACGTGCTACCTTGTCCCGGACCTGTTGTTTTTTACTCTCTCTCTCTCTCTCTCTCTCTCTCTCTCTACCGCACCTGCTGTCTCTAACTCTGAATGATTGGCTATGAAAAGCCAACTGACATTTACTCCTGAGGTGCTGACCTGTTGCACCCTCTTCAACCATTGTGTTCATTATTATTTGACCCTGCTGGTCATCTATGAACATTTGAACATCTTGGCCATGTACTGTTATAATCTGTTACCCGGCACAGCCAGGTGATGTAAAAAGGGCTTTATAAATACATTTAATGTCAGAGCAAAAACAAAGCCATGATGTTGAAGAGTTACGAGACAGGATTTCGTCAGACGCAGATCTGGGGAAGTATACCAAAATATGTATGCGGCATTGAAGGTCCCCAAGAACACCTTGTCCTCCATCATCATACTAAACCATGGAACACAGTACAAACTATTATACTGAACTGTGGAATACAGTACTAACTACCATTCTAAACTGTGGAATACAGTACTAACTACTATACTAAACTGTGCCATGCAGTAGTAACTACGATGCTAAACTATGGAATACAGTACTAACTACTATACTAAACTGTGGAATACATGACTAACTTTAATACTAAACTGTGGAATTCAGTACTATGATACTAAACTGTGGACGCCAAAAAATAGCCAATAATTTCAGGTCCAGTACCATCGTTGGGCCGCGGGTGTGAAAGATTCAGCAGACTGCTGGCATTACACATCTGGTTAAAAGACTACTGTAGCTCTGCTGGAGTCACTTTTATTGATAACTTTGACACCTTCTGGAAACAGAAGATACTCTACAGGAATGACGGAGTCCATCCAAATCATCTTGGCTCCTGGACTCTGTCCACGCATTTCAAGGCTGCGTTGAAACAATGACTGGTAAATGATCCAAGACCAGGTCAGTTAATCCCTACTATTGTGACAATGAGTCGTCATAATGCTGCATCAAATGTACATGATCTTATGGGCATTAGCAAACAAAATGCAAGTAATTTAATTTATGTACCCCTAATTGCACCGAATACATCTGTTTATTCTACAGCTATTGTAAGCAGTAATCATTACCCTATAAACCAGAGTTACACTGTTAGCACTGAGGCGGTGTTCAATAGTAGGAAGACCACTTTATGCAGCTCACCCTGCACTATTAGCTCCAATGTAAATAACATGAGTAAGTCTACCTCTGATAAACTTCCCAGTTAAGCATTAAAAACAATCAAGCAACCCAGAAAAGTGCATAAAATTGCCCATATTAACATGTGTAGCTTAAGAAACGAGAAACGAGGTCCATGAAGTCAATAAATTGCTTGTAACAGATGACATTCATTTCTGACTATCTATGAAACTCACTTAGATAATACCTTTGATGATGCAGTGGTAGCAATACATGGTTATAACATCTACCGAAAAGACAGAAATGCCAACAGAGGCGGTGTTGCAGTCTATATTCAGAACCACATTCCTGTAAAGCTCAGAGACGATCTAATGTTAAATACTGTTGAAGCAATATGGCTACAGGTTCATCTGCCTCACCTACAGCCCATTCTGGTGGGAAGCTGCTATAGACCACCATGTGCTAACAGTCAGTTTGTCACACCCTGATCTGTTTCACCTGTCCTTGCGATTTTTCTCCACCCCCCCTCCAGGTGTCGCCCATCTTCCCCATTATCCCATGTGCATTTATACCCGTGTTCTCTGTCTGTCTGTTGCCAGTTCGTCTTGTTTGTTCAAGTCAACCAGCTTTTTGTGTCTCCGCTCCTGCTTTTTATTGTCTTTTCTTGCCCTCCCGGTTTTGACCCTTGCCTGTCCTGACTCTGAGCCCGTCTGCCTGACCTCTCTGCCTGTCCCTAACCCTGAGCCTGCCTGCTATCCTGTACTTCTGCCTCCCTCTGGATTACTGACCTCTGCCTTCCTTGATCTGTCTATTGCCTGCCTCTGTCGGAACATTAAACCATTGTTTATTCGACGTGGTCTGTATCTGGGTCTTACCTTCATACCTGATAGTACGGACTGGCCGTGACTGACCCAGCAGACCTGGGCCAGCTGCACAACGCCATCTCCTCCCAAGGAGCCTCCATAGGTAAGCACAAGGAGTTGCTTCGTGGGCCGATGGAGGGGGTCCAAACATTGGCTGAGTGCCATGACCGGGTGTTGGACATGCTGCGGGAGCAATTCCGCAGGTTGGCTGGGGGGCAGCCTGCCACGGTGGTAACCCCACTGCCCGTCAGTAACTCGCGGTTAGCAGCGCCGCCCCACAGGCTACTCCTCCTTCCCTGGAGCCCCGGTTACCTCCCCCGGAACGCTTTAATGGAGAACCGAGCACCTGTCTGGTGTTTTTAGCTCAGCATGCCCTCATTTTTGAGGGCACACTTCCCCTCGGATCGCTCCAGAATAGCCTACCTCATCACGCTGATGTCTGGAAGGGCTCTCACCTGGGCTACCGCCGCCGTATGGGAACAGCAGCCGACCATATGCGTGAGTCTGGAGGAGTTCGTGGGAGAGGTGAGGAAGGTTTTTGATGCCCCGCTATCCGGGAGAGAAGCTGCCCGGAAGCTAACCCAGCTCCAGCAGGACGCCCGCACAGTGGCCGACTATGCGGTGGATTTCCGCACGTTGGCAGCAGAGAGTGCGTGGAACCTGGAAGCATTGTTCGACATGTTCCTGCATTGCGTCTCTGAGGAGGTTAAGGACAAGCTTGCGGCTCGGGAGTTGCCCACGGATCTTGACTCCCTCATCGCTTTGACCATCCGCATCGATGGGAATTTGCGGGAACGAAGGATGGAGAGGGAATTCGACGTCACTCGCACGTCCAGGGATTCCACCTCGTCTCCGAGCCATCCCGGAAGTCCCTGACGGTCCCGTGGCAGAGAGCACCCAAGGTTTCCTGACCTTCCTCGACAGTCACCGAAGAGGGCCAAGGCACTGTTTCCCGAGCCCAGGCAACTAGGCAGAGCTGGGCTGTCGCCAGCGGAACGGCAACACAGGATCAGCACAAGGAGCTGTCTGTATTTTGGTCATTTTGTGTCCTCTTGTCCGGTAAAGGACCAGGCTCACCAGGGAGCGAGTACTCTGGTGGGCCATATGGGGAACCTTTCTGCTTCCCTTACTTGCACCCCTTTTCATGTCATTCTGCTGTGGAGAAACCAGTCCAAATCTCTCCGGGCCCTCATTGACTCGGGGGCCGATGAGAGCTTTTTGGACACCACCCTGGCTTCCGAGCTGAACATCTCCACTCAGCCCCTCTCCATTCCCCTGGAGGTTAGATCGTTGGACGGACGCTCTATAGGTCGGGTCACCCATAACACCACTCCCATCAGCCTACGTGTGTCAGGTAATCACAGCGAGACCATTCAGTTCCTGCTCATCAAGTCCCCTCAGATTCCTGTGGTTTTGGGATTCTCCTGGCTCCAGCGACACAACCCACTCATCAACTGGTCTACAGGTGCCATCATGGGCTGGAGTCCATTCTGCTACGCCCATTGTCTGAAGTCGGCGCAACCGGCCATGGGACGTCTTCCTGGGTCCTCGGAGGTGGTTCCAGATCTCTCCACCATTCTCGCGGAGTACCAGTATCTCTGGGAGGTGTTCAGCAAGTCCCGGGCCACTTTTCTTCTGCTGCACCGCCCCTATGACTGCGGGATTGACCTTATCCCTAGCACCATGCTGCCCTAGGGGCGTCTGTACTCGCTGTCGGAACCTGAAACCAAGGCTATGGAGAACTAGATTGGGGACTCCCTAGCTCCTAGATGTATCCATCCCTCCACCTCTCTCGCTGGCGCAGGGTTCTTGTTCGTGGAGAAGAAGGACAAAACCCTGCGCCAGTGCATTGACTACCGGGGACTCAACGACCGGGCATTCCGTGTCCTTAAACACCGCTTCACCACGGCGACGATCCTGGTTCATCCGGACCGTCAGATTGTGGTGGAGACTGATGCTTCGGATGTCGGAGTGGGGGCTGTTCTGTCCCAACGTTCTGCCCTGGACCTTAACTTCTTGGGTGTCACGTCCTGGCCAGTATATAAGGTTAATTGTTTTGTAGTTTGGTCAGGGCGTGACAGAGGGTATTTGTTTTATGTGGTTCAGGGTGGTGTGTTTGATTAAGGGTGTTTGATTTAGTATTTCCGGGGTTTTGGTTTATAGTCTGTTTATGTATTTCTATGTCTAGTCTGGTGAGTGTGTTTCTATGTTGGTTAATTGGGGTTGGGACTCTCAGTTGAAGGCAGGTGTTGTCTATCTGCCTTTGATTGAGAGTCCCATATATAAGGGTGTGTTTGTGTTTGTGATTTGTGGGTGATTGTTCTGTGTTGAGCTTAGGCTTTGCCAGACTGTTTGTTGTCGTTCGTTCGTTCGTTTCTCGTGTTTGTTATTTTTGTATTCATTTTTTGAAGTTAATAAATCATCAAAATGAGCATATACGTACCTGCTGCGTTTTGGTCCTCCACCGACAACAACCGTGACAGAATCACCCACCACCAAAGGACCAAGCAGCAGAGGAAGGAGCGGAGGAATTACGAGTTGGACTGGCGGGAGAAGTGGACTTGGGAGGAAGTTCTGGACGGTGCCGGACCTTGGCATCAGGCTGGGGAGTATCGCCGCCCGCAGTGGGAAATAGAAGCAGCCAAGGCAGAGAGGCGGTGGTACGAGGCCAGAGACGCGCTGAGGGAGAAGCACGAGAGGCACCCCCAAGAATTTTTTTTGGGGGGCACACGGGTAGTTTGGCTAGGCAAAGGAAGAGCCGGAAGCCAGCTACCCGTGGTTATATGGAGGAGCGTATGGGGTGGAGAGCGCTATGTTTCGCTGAGAGGCGCACTATCTCACCCATACGCACGCACAGTCCGGTGTGAGTTATTCCAGCCCCTCGCTGGTGCCGTGCTAGAGCGGGCATCCAGCCTGGTAGGAGGATGCCTGCGCAGAGCATCTGGTCGCCGGTACGCCTCCGAGGACCAGGCTACCCAACTCCCGCTCTACGCACGGCTACCATCAGGCCCCTGCACAGCCCAGTCTGCCCTGTACGAGCACTCCGCTCATACAGGGCTACTAGTTCCATCCAGCCAAGGCGGGTTGTGCAGGAGGTAAGATCTAGACCGGCTGTGCGCCTCCATAGCCCTGGGTTTCCAGCTCCTGTCTCTCGTGCGGACCCGGAAGTGCGTCCACCCAGTCCGACTCGTCCTGTTCCCGCTCCCCGCACTAAACGGCAAGTGCGTAAACCCAGCCTCGCCAGTCAACAGTCGTCGGAGCTGCCCGCCAGTCAACAGTCGTCGGAGCTGCCCGCCAGTCAACAGTCGTCGGAGCTGCCCGCCAGTCAACAGTCGTCGGAGCTGCCCGCCAGTCAACAGTCGTCGGAGCGGCCCGCCAGTCAACAGTCGTCGGAGCTGCCCGCCAGTCAACAGTCGTCGGAGCTGCCCGTCAGTCAACAGTCGTCGGAGCTGCCCGTCAGTCAACAGTCGCCGGAGTGGTCAGACTGCGCTGAACTGCCAGAGTGGCCAGACTGCGCTGAACTGCCGGAGTGGCCAGACTGCGCTGAACTGCCGGAGTGGCCAGACTGCGCTGAACTGCCGGAGTGGCCAGACTGCGCTGAACTGCCGGAGTGGCCAGACTGCGCTGAACTGCCGGAGTGGCCAGACTGCCCTGAACTGCCGGAGTGGCCAGACTGCCCTGAACTGCCGGAGTGGCCAGACTGCCCTGAACTGCCGGAGTGGCCAGACTGCCCTGACCTGCCGGAGTGGCCAGACTGCCCTGACCTGCCGGAGTGGCCAGACTGCCCTGACCTGCCGGAGTGGCCAGACTGCCCTGACCTGCCGGAGTGGCCAGACTGCACTGACCTGCCGGAGTGGCCAGACTGCCCTGACCTGCCGGAGTGGCCAGACTGCCCTGACCTGCCGGAGTGGCCAGACTGCCCTGAACGTCCCGAGTGGCCAGACTGCCCTGAACGTCCCGAGTGGCCAGACTGCCCTGAACGTCCCGAGTGGCCAGACTGCCCTGAACGTCCCGAGTGGCCAGACTGTCCCGAGTTGCCAGACTGCCCAGACTGTCCCGAGTTGCCAGACTGCCCAGACTGTCCCGAGTTGCCAGACTGCCCAGACTGTCCCGAGTTGCCAGACTGCCCAGACTGCCCAGACTGTCCCGAGCTGCCAGACTGCCCAGACTGTCCCGAGCTGCCAGACTGCCCAGACAGCCTGGAACGGCCTGAGCCGGAGCCGCCTCCAATATAGGTGGGTTGGGGAGGGGGGGTGTAGCACAGTGCCGTCGTTGACGGCAGCCACCCTCCCTTCCCTCCCTTTAGTAAGGGGGAATTTTTCTTTTGGGTATTGTTTGGGGGTATTTATTTATTTTTTGTTAAGGTGCTTCTGGGGTAGCACCTTTAAGGGGGGGGTACTGTCACGTCCTGGCCAGTATATAAGGTTAATTGTTTTGTAGTTTGGTCAGGGCGTGACAGAGGGTATTTGTTTTATGTGGTTCAGGGTGGTGTGTTTGATTAAGGGTGTTTGATTTAGTATTTCCGGGGTTTTGGTTTATAGTCTGTTTATGTATTTCTATGTCTAGTCTGGTGAGTGTGTTTCTATGTTGGTTAATTGGGGTTGGGACTCTCAGTTGAAGGCAGGTGTTGTCTATCTGCCTTTGATTGAGAGTCCCATATATAAGGGTGTGTTTGTGTTTGTGATTTGTGGGTGATTGTTCTGTGTTGAGCTTAGGCTTTGCCAGACTGTTTGTTGTCGTTCGTTCGTTCGTTTCTCGTGTTTTTTATTTTTGTATTCATTTTTTGAAGTTAATAAATAATCAAAATGAGCATACACGTACCTGCTGCGTTTTGGTCCTCCACCGACGACAACCGTGACATTGGGGCTATGTGGGACGTTAGCGTGCCCCCCGTGGCGCACCCTATCAACAGCAGGTGCATTTCAAGAGCGGCAAATTTGAAACCAAATAAATGTCAAAATTCAAATTTCTCAAACATACAACTAACTTACACCCTTTGAAAGATAAACATCTCCTTAATCTAACCACGTTGTCCGATTTCAAAAAGGTTTTACGGGGAAAGCATAAAGTTAGGTTATGTTAGGAGAGTACATTGACAATAGCTGTGTGTAATGTATTGTCGATTCAAAGACAGGCGTCACCAAAACCATAAAATCAGCTAAAATTATGCACTAACCTTTTACAATCTCCATCAGATGACACTCCTAGGACATTATGTTAGACAATGCATGCATTTTTAGTTCTATCAAGTTCATATTTATATCTAAAAACAGCGTTTTACTATGGCGTTGATGTTCAGGAAATCGTTTCCCTCCAATACCGGCAGTCAAGTCATGACAACAAAATAATTAATTAATATTAGAAAACATTGGTAAAATATTATATTTTCATTCAAAGAATTATAGATTTACATCTCTTGAACGCAATGGACTTGCCAGATTTAAAATTAACCTTACTGGGAAATCACACTTTGCAATAATCTGAGCACTGCGCCAGAAAAATACGCATTGCGATACAGACTAACCGCCATGTTGGAGAGATCTAAAATCGAAAATACTATGTAAATAATCCATTACCTTTGATTCTCTTCATCAGATGTCACTTCCAAAGAATCCCAGGTCCATAACGAATGTAGTTTTGTTCAAAAAAGCTCATCATTTATGTCCAAAAACCTCCGTGTTGTAGCACATGATCTAAGCCAGCCGGACTTCACTTCACTTCCCGAACGGAAAAAATATATTTCCGTTCGTTCAAACATGTCAAACGTTGTATCGCATAAATTTTTTTAACCAGAACATGAATAAAATTCAAGGCGGACCATTGGGTTCTCTTTTAAAACGTTTAGGAATGAGAGTACCCACCATCAATTCGCGCGCAAGGTGTCTAATGGGCCATCACCGTTCCTAGGCTCTTCTTCAGTCAGATCTCACTGTAGAAGACTCAAAACACTTTGTAAAGGCTGGGGACATCTTGTGGAAGCAATAGGAAGTGCCAAAACATTCCTCACCCCCTTTGTTTTTCAATGGTATAGGCTTAAAGTCAATTCAACACATCAGGTATCCACTTCCTGTCAGAATCTGTCTCAGGGTTTTGCCTGCCTGAGTTCTGTTATACTCACAGACACCATTCAAACAGTTTTTGAAACTTTAGGGTGTTTTCTATCCATATATAATAAGTATATGCATATTGTAGTTACTGGGTAGGATTAGTAACCAGATTAAATCGGGTACATTTTTTTATCCAGCCGTGAAAATACTGCCCCCTATACCCTAACAGGTTAAGCTGTATCCCTGCACCTTCTTCTCCCACCACCTCACCACCACGGAGAGGAATTACGATGTGGGGAATCGGGAGCTTCTCGCGGTGAAGATGGCATTGGAAGAATAGAGGCATTGGCTCGAAGGGGCGGAACATCCGTTCATTGTGTGGACCGACCACAAAAACCTGGAGTATCGCCACACCGCCAAGCGCCTCAACTCCATTCAGGCAAGATGGGCTCTGCTGTTTACCAGGTTCAACTTCTCCTTCTCCTACCGGCCGGGGACCACGAACGTCAAGCCGGATGCCTTGTCTCACCGCTATAACCCTACGGCTACCACACCGGAGCACGAGACCATCATTCCCACCTCGTGCCTGGCGACGACACTCAGCTGGGGTATCGGGAAACAGGTCCAGGAGGCGCAGCGGTCCCAGCCGAACCTTGGGGGGGACAAGATAAGGGAAGTTTGTGCCTGACGCTGTCCACTCCACGGTCCTGGTGTGGGCCCATTCCTCCAGGCTTGCCTGCCACCGGGGCTCCCGGCGGACCCTGGCATTTGTGCGACGATGCTTCTTGTGGCCCAACATGGTTCCTGACGTCTCCACATTTATCGCCGCTTGCACCGTGTGTGCTCAGAACAAGACTCCTCGGCAACCTCCGGGTGGCCTTCTGCAACCTCTGCCTGTCCCTCACCGTCCCTGGTCCCACATAGCCCTGGATTTCGTCACGGGATTCTGAGGGCAACACTGCCATCCTGACAGTGGTCGACCGGTTTGCCAAGGCCGCCCACTTCATTCCTCTGCCCAAACTACCCTCGGCCAAGGAGACGGCAAAGCTTATGGTGCAACATGTCTTCCGGATCCATGGGCTGCCCGTGGACATGGTCTCTGACCGGGGCCCTCAGTTTTCGTCATGTTTCTGGAAGGTGTTTTGCACCCTCAATGGTTCGTCGGCCAGCCTGTCCTCTGGGTTCCACCCCAGTTCAACGGCCAGTCAGAGCGAGCCTACCAGGACCTTGAGACATCTACCAGGACCTTGAGACAGCTGCATCCCCACCACCTGGAGCCAGTAGCTTGTGTAGGTGGAATAAGCATGCAACACTCTTCCCTGCTCTGCCACGAGCCTATTGCCATTTGAATGTTCCCTGGGGAATCAGCCCCCACTCTTCCCCGAGCAGGAGGAAGAGGCCGGCATTCCTTCTGCCCAGATGTTTGTCTGCCGCTGTCGTCGTACCTGGAGGAGAGCCTCCAGGTATCAAGACCACCTCCAGGTATCACCGACAAGCGGATTGACATCGGACCCCGGCTCCCCGGTATCGTCTCGGGCCGAAGGTATGGCTATCCACCTGGGATCTGCCCCTCCGGGTGGAATCATCCCACCTTTCATGTGTCCCGAGTTAAACCTATGTCTCACAGCCCTTTGTCTCCTGTTTCCAGGGTTAGGGTTAGGCTTGACCCTGTTGGAATATTAAACTATTGTTAATTCAACGTGGTCTGCATCTGGATCTTCCCTTCATACCTTATACTGATCTGCTATATACCACCAAGTGTTAACAGTCAGTATCTGGATAATATGTGTGAAATGCTTGATAATGTATGTGATATCAACAGAGAAGTATATTTTCTGGGTGATTTAAATATTGACTGGCTATCATCAAGCTGCCCACGCAGGAAAACACTTCAAACTGTAACCAGTGCCTGCAACCTGGATCAGGTTGTCAGTCAACCTATCAGCGTAGTTACAAACAGCACAGGAATGAAATCATCAACATGTATTGATCACATTTTTACAAACGCTGCAGATATTTCCTTTAAAGCAGTATCCAAATCCATAGGATATAGTGTTCACAATATAGTAGCCATATCTAGGAAAACCAGAGTTCCAAAGGCTGGGCCTAATATAGTGTATAGGAGGTCATACAATACGTTTTGTAGTGATTCATATGTTAATGATGTAAAGATGTAAATAATATTTGCTGGTCTGTGGTGTGTAATGAGGAACAACCAGACACTGCACTTGACACATTTATTTACATTTACATTTAAGTCATTTAGCAGACACTCTTATCCAGAGCGACTTACAAATTGGTGCATTCACCTTATGATATCCAGTGGAACAACCACTTTACAATAGTGCATCTAAATCTTTTGGGGGGGGGGGTTAGAAGGATTACTTTATCCTATCCCAGGTATTCCTTAAAGAGGTGGGGTTTCAGGTGTCTCCGGAAGGTGGTGATTGACTCCGCTGTCCTGGCGTCGTGAGGGAGCTTGTTCCACCATTGGGGTGCCAGAGCAGCGAACAGTTTTGACTGGGCTGAGCGGGAACTGTGCTTCCTCAGAGGTAGGGAGGCGAGCAGGCCAGAGGTGGATGAACGCAGTGCCCTTGTTTGGGTGTAGGGCCTGATCAGAGCCTGTAGGTACGGAGGTGCCGTTCCCCTCACAGCTCCGTAGGCAAGCACCATGGACTTGTAGCGGATGCGAGCTTCAACTGGAAGCCAGTGGAGAGAGCGGAGGAGCGGGGTGACGTGAGAGAACTTGGGAAGGTTGAACACCAGACGGGCTGCGGCGTTCTGGATGAGTTGTAGGGGTTTAATGGCACAGGCAGGGAGCCCAGCCAACAGCGAGTTGCAGTAATCCAGACGGGAGATGACAAGTGCCTGGATTAGGACCTGCGCCGCTTCCTGTGTGAGGCAGGGTCGTACTCTGCGAATGTTGTAGAGCATGAACCTACAGGATCGGGTCACCGCCTTGATGTTAGTGGAGAACGACATTTATGAAACTACTTATTCCAGTAACTAATAAGCACACACCCATTAACTACACTACACTAGGATCCAAGATGGCGTAGATGTTTTGATTGTCTTGTTCTGTCCCTTGTATATATAATTTCTTTCTTCGTATATATTTCGTATATATTTTTTATCTAATTTTTCCATTATACTCTCCTGCAACCCGCCTCAACCAATGCAGTATGGATCTGCTATTTTCTTATACTTTAGAACCGTAACCCCCTACAGAAGCTAGTCAGCTAACTAGCTACTAGCTAGTAGTCAGTTAGCCACTGCTAGCTAGCCATCACCGTTAACTGGGACATCTGCTTCAGCCCAGTCAACTCCTGCCAGCCTGCACAGCGTGATATCAACCCAGAGCATATCGGACTGCTGTTCTCCACCATATCTCCGGAAGCTCTGAACCTTTACTCCGGATCATCGCAGTTAGCTAGCTGCTATCTGAGGAGCTACTCCTGGTCTCTGTCCCGAAACAAGCACCAGTTAGCCTGGAGCTAGCCTCGAATCTAGTAATTGTTGTCTTATTTCACTGTAGAGCCTCCAGCCCTGCTCAATATGCCTTAGCTAGCCCTGTTGTTCCACCCCCCACACATGCGGTGACCGCACCTGGCTTAAATGGTGCTTCTAGAGACAAAACCTCTCTCATTGTCACTCAATGCCTAGGCTTATCTCCACTGTACTCACATCCTACCATACCCTTGTCTATACATTATGCCTTGAATCTATCCTTCCGTGCCCAGAAACCTGCCCCCTTTACTCTCTGTTCCGAACGCACTAGACGACCAGTTCTTATAGCATTTAGCCGTACTCTTATCCTACTCCTCCTCTGTTCCTCTGGTGATGTAGAGGTTAACTCAGACCCTGCAGCCCCCAGCATCACTCCCAATCCCAAGGCGCTCTCATGTGTTGACTTCTGTAACCGTAAAAGCGCTGGTTTCATGCATGTTAACATTAGAAGCCTCCTCCCTAAGTTTGTTTTATTCACTGCTTTAGCAGACTCCGCCAACCCAGATGTCCTAGCTGTGTCTGTATCCTGGCTTAGGAAGACCACCAAAAATACTGAAATTCCTAACTATAACATTTTCTGACAAGATAAAACTGCCAAAGGGGGCGGAGTTGCAATCTACTGCAGAGATAGCCTGCAGAGTTCTGTCATACTATCCAGGTCTGTGCCTAATCAATTCGAGCTTCTACTTTTAAAAATCCACCTTTCCAGAAACAAGTTAAAAATACACCTTTCCAGAAACACGTCTCTCACCGTTGCCGCTTACTATAGCTGTGCCCTGGACACCATATGTGAATGAATCGCCCCCATCTATCTTCCGAGTTCGTACTGTTAGGGGACCTAAACTGGGACTTGCTTAATACCCTGGTGGTCCTACAATCTAAGCTAGATGCCCTCAATCTCACACAAATTATCAAGGAACGTACCAGGTACAACCTCATCCCGTCAGTAGAGGGTGCCCGGTTGCTCTTCAAAAGTGCTTTCCTCACCATCTTCAATAAGCATGCCCTATTCAAACAATGTAGAACTAAGAACAGATATAGCCCTTGGTTCACCCCAGACTTGACTGCCCTTGACCAGTACAAAAACATCCTGTGGCGTTCTGCATTAGCATCGAATAGCCGCCGCGATATGCAACTCATCAGGGAAGTCAGGAACCAATATACACAGTCAGTTAGGAAAGCAAAGGCTAACTTTTTCAAACAGAAATTTGCTTCCTGTAGCACTAATTCCAAAAAGTTTTGGGACACTGTAAAGTCCATGGAGAATAAGAGCACCTCCTCCCAGCTGCCCACTGCACTGAGGATAGGAAACACTGTCACCACCGATAAATCTACGATAATCGATAATTTCAATAAGCATTTTTCCAAGGCAGAGCATGCTTTCCACCTGGCTACCCCTACCCCGGCCAACACCTCAGCACCCCCTTCTCCTTCACCTTTATCCAAACAGCTGATGTTCTGAAAGAGCTGCAAAATCTGGATCACCTACAAATCAGCTGGGATAGACAATCTGGACCCTCTCCTTCTAAAATTATCCACCGAAATTGTTGCAACCCCTATTACTAGCCTATTCAACCTCTCTTTCGTATCGTCTGAGATCCCTAAAGATTGGAAAGCTGATGCAGTCATCCCCCTCTTCAAAAGGGGAGACACTCTGGACTCAAACTGCTACAGACCTATATCCATCCTGCCCTGCCTTTCTAAAATCTTCTTAAACCAAGTTAATAAACAGATCACCGACCATTTCGAATTCCACGGTACCTTCTCCACTATGCAGTCTGGTTTCCTAGCTGGTCGTGGGTGCACCTCAGCCACGCTCAAGGTCTTAAACAATATCATAACCACCATCGATAAAAGACAGTACTGTGCAGCCGTATTCATCGACCTGGCCAAGGCTTTCGACTCTGTCAATCACCACATTCTTATCGGGAGACTCAATAGCCTTGGTTTCTCAAATGACTGTCTCGCTTTGTTCACCAACTGCTTCTCAGATAGAGTTCAGTGTGTCAAATCGGAGTGCCTGTTGTCCGGACCTCTGGCAGTCTCTATGAGGTGCCACAGGGCTCAATCTCTGGCCGACTCTTTTCTCTGAAAATATCAATGATGTCGCTCTTGTTAATGGGGATTCTCTGATCCACCTCTACGCTGACGACACCAAATGCTAGTAAAACTAAGTGCATGCTGTTCAACCGATTGCTGCCCGCACCCTCCCGTCTGACTAGCATCACTACTCTGGACGGTTCTGACCTAGAATATGTGGACAACTACAAATACCTAGGTGTCTGGTTAGACTGTAAACTCTCCTTCCAGACTCACATTAAGCATCTCCAATCCAAAATTAAATCTAGAATCGGCTTCCTATTTCGCAACAAAGCCTCCTTCACTCATACTACCAAACATACCCTCGTAAAACTGACTGTCCTACCTATCCGTGACTTCGGCGATGTCATTTACAAAATAGCCCCTAACACTCAACTCAGCAAATTGGATGCAGTCTATCACAGTGCCATCCGTTTTGTCACCAAAGCCCCATATACTACCCACCACTGCAACCTCTATGCTCTCGTTGGCTGGCCTTCGCTTCATAGGGGCCAGCCAACCCACTGGCTCCAGGTCATCTATAAGTCTTTGCTAGGTAAAGCCCCACCTTATCTCAGCTCACTGGTCACCATAGCAACATCCACCCGTAGAACGTGCTCCAGCAGGTATATTGCACTGGTCATCCCCAAAGCCAACACTTCCTTTGGCCACCTTTCCTTCCAGTTCTCTGCTGCCAATGACTGGAACGAATTGCAAAAATCTCTGAATCTGGAGTCTTACATCTCCCTCTCTAACTTTAAGCATCAGCTGTCAGAGCAGCTTACCGATCACTGTACCTGTACACAGCCAATCTGTAAATTGCACACCCGACTACCTCATCCCCATACTATTACCTGCCCTCTTGCTCTTTTGCACCACCGTATCTCTACTTGCACGTCATGATCTGCACATCGATCACTCCAGTGTTAACGCTAAATTGTAATTAATTTTGCCTCTAGGGCCTATTTATTGCCTACCTCCCTACTCTTCTACATTTGCACACACTATGCATAGATTTTTCAATTTTTCTTTTCTTTTGTGTTATTGACTGTACGTTTGTTTATGTGTAACTCTGTGTTGCTGTTTTTGTCGCACTGCTATGCTTTATCTTGGCCAGGTCGCAGTTGTAAATGAGAGCTTGTTCTCAACTGGCCTACCTGGTTAAATAAAGGTGAAATAAACATTAAATAAATAAAAACAACTATTAAACAAAAATAAATTATATAAGGAATGACAGATAAAGATCTTTGAAATTTCCTTAACTGATATTTTGGGGAAGAAACTCGGCTCTGTCACGGATCCCTCCGGAACTTTCATTACTCACACCTCTATTCCACTGATTAGTACTTGGGGGGGAGGGGTCTGTTGGTGCGTGTGAGTGCCTGTGCTGTGTGTTTTGGGCTTTCGTGCCCTTGTGGATTGCGCAGATGATTACGGGTCTCGTCCCGTGTGTTAATCATTGTGCACGTGTGTTATTTATCCTCGCTCTTTTGTTTGGGTTTCAACCCTGTGTTTTTGTTACGTGTTTGTTTGGTCTTCGTCCCTGTACCTTTACACGGCACGCCATAATTTGGGTACAATAAATAAAAACCCTATTACGCATTCCTGCGTCTGTCTCCCAAATCATTTATACCAGTGTGACAGGCTCCTTCATTCATTGAATCAGATGGCTCATTCATCACAAAGCCCACTGATATTGCAAACTACTTTAATGACTTTTTCATTGGCAAGATAAGCACACTTAAGGATGACATGACAGCAACAAACGCTGACACTACACATTCAAGTATATCTGACCAAATTATGAAAGACAAGAATTGTACTTTTGAATTCCATAAAGTCAGTGAGGAGGAGGTGAAAAATGATTGTTGTCTATCAACAATGACAAGCCACCGGGGTCTGACAATCTGGATGGAAAATTACTGAGGATACTAGCAGACGATATTGCCACTCCTATTTGCCACATCTTCAATTTAAGCCAACTAGAGAGCGTGTGCCCTCAGGCCTGGAGGGAAACTAAAGTCATTCCGCTACACAAGAATAGTAAAGCCCCCTTTACTGGCTCAAATAGCTGACCAATCAGCCTGTTACCAACCCTTAGTAAACTTCTGGAAAAAAATGGTGTTCAACCAAATACAGTGATATTTTACAGTAAACAAATTGACAACATAATTTCAGCATGCTCTTAGGGAAGGACACTCATCAAGCACAGCACTTACACAAACAACTGATGATTGGCTGAGAGAAATTGATGATACAATTATTGTGGGGGCTGTCTTGTTAGACTTCAGTGCAGCTTTTGACATTATTGATCATAGTCTGCTGCTGGAAAAACATGTGTTATGGCTTTACACCCCCTGCTATAATGTGGATGAAGTGCTACTTGTCTAACAACACAGAATGGGTTCTTTAATGGAAGTCTATCAAATATAATCCTGTTAGAATCAGGAATTCCCCAGGGTAGCTGTTTAGGCCCCTTGCTTTTTAAAATTTTTACCAATGACATGGCACTGACTTTGAGTAAAGCCAGTGTGTCTATGTATGTGGATGACTCAACACTATACAGATCAGCTACTACAGCGACTGAAATGACTGCAACACTTAACAAAGAGCTGCAGTTAGTTTCAGAGTGGGTGGCAAGGAATAAGTTAGTCCTAAATATTTATAAAACTAAAAGCATTGCATTTGGAACAAAACACTCACTAAACTCTAAACTTCAACTAAACCTTGTAATAAATAATGTGGAAATTGAGCAAGTTGAGATGACTAAACTGCTTGGAGTAACACTAGACTGTAAACTGTCATGGTCAAAACATATTGATGCAGTAGTAGCTAAGATGGGGAGAAGTCTGTATGTAATAAAACGATGCTCTGCCTTCTTAACAACATTATCAACAAGGCAGGTCCTACAGGCCCTAGTTTTGTCACACCTGGACTACTGTTCAGTCGTGTGGTCAGGTGCTACAAAAAAGGACTTAGGAAAATTGCAATTGGCTCAGAAGAGGGCAGCACGGCTGGCCCTTGGATGTACACAGAGAGCAAATATTAACAGCCTACCTGTGTGGTCCTGTGTGGCTCAGTTGGTAGAGCATGGTGTTTGCAACGCCAGGGTTGTGGGTTTGATTCCCATGGGGGACCAGTATGGAAGAAATGTATGAAATGTATGCATTCACTACTATAAGTTGCTCTGGATAAGAGTGTCTGCTAAATGACTAAAATGTCATTAATAATATGCATGTCAGTCTCTCCTGGCTCAAAGTGGAGGAGAGATTGACTTCATCAGTACTTTTATTTATGAGTTATTGACATGTTGAATGCACTGAGCTGTCTTTCTAAATTACTGGCACAGAGCTCGGACACCCAATGCATACCCCACAAGACATGCCACCAGAGGTCTCTTCACAATCACCACGTCCAGAACAGACACTGGGAGACACAAACCACTACATAGAGCCATGACTACATGGAACTCTATTCCACATCAGGTAACTGATGCAGCAGTAAAATTAGAACTTATGGAACAGCAGGGACCGTGAATCAACACACACACACACACACACACACACACACACACACACACACACACACACACACACACACACACACACACACACACACACACACACACACACACACACACACACACACACACACACACACACACACACACACACACACACACACACACACACACACACACACACACACACACACACACACACACACACACACGTGAACGTATTGTAATGTTTTAACATTTTATAAACTGCATTAATTTTGCTGGACCCCAGGAAGAGTAGCTGCTGCCTTGGCAGGAACTAATGGGGATCCATAATAAACCCCAGGAAGAGTAGCTGCTGCCTTGGTAGGAACTAATGGGGATCCATAATAAACCCCAGGAAGAGTAGCTGCTGCCTTGGCAGGAACTAATGGGGATCCATAATAAACCCCAGGAAGAGTAGCTGCTGCCTTGGCAGGAACTAATGGGGATCCATAATAAACCCCAGGAAGAGTAGCTGCTGCCTTGGCAGGAACTAATGGGGATCCATAATAAACCCCAGGAAGAGTAGCTGCTGCCTTGACAGGAACTAATGGGGATCCATAATAAACCCCAGGAAGAGTAGCTGCTGCCTTGGCAGGAACTAATGGGGATCCATAATAAACCCCAGGAAGAGTAGCTGCTGCCTTGGCAGGAATGAATGGGGATCCATAATAAATACAAATACTAAATTGTGGAATGCAGTACTAACTACTATATTAATTATATTAACTGTGGCATGGAGTATTAACTACTATATTAATTATATTAACTGTGGCATGGAGTACTAACTACTATATTAACTGTGGCATGGAGTGCTAACTACTATATTAATTATATTAACTGTGGCATGGAGTACTAACTACTATATTAATTATATTAACTGTGGCATGGAGTACTAACTACTATATTAACTGTGGCATGGAGTACTAACTACTATATTAACTGTGGCATGGAGTATGAACTACTATATTAATTATATTAACTGTGGCATGGAGTACTAACTACTATATTAACTGTGGCATGGAGTACTAACTACTATATTAATTATATTAACTGTGGCATGGAGTACTAACTACTATACTAAACTGTGGCAGCATGCTGTAGGTTGTAGAAGGTGAACCCTGAACAGCATTACAACACAAGCCTTACAGACACACTCTAACCCATGCTGTCATGGAGCGCATCTCTGTGATTTATCGACAATGACACCTAAACAAATTATTGTTTTGAGAAAGACTATTATATATCTCTTCAAGGTATAGCCAAAAATCCAGAAAATAATTGAATTTGTTGGTTTGAGTTGCGAATTCTGTTGGCCAACCATACTTATGGATTGAGCAGATGATAATGTGCCAAAGTCTAGTGTTTGTTGTGCACGCCAGTAGGTAAAACAATGTAACTTGTTAACCATGTTTCTTCTGTGTATAAAGCTGCCCATTTAAATGTACATGCTCTAACAATGTGAAATGTATTACTAGAATAACAACTGAAGTGTAATCCTGTAATAATCCTGTAATAATCCTATAATAATCCTATAATAATCCTGTAATAATTTTATAATAATCCTGTAATAGTCCTGTAACTATCCTATAATAATCCTGTAATAATCCTGTAATAATCCTGTAATAATCCTATAATAATCCTATAATAATCCTGTAATAATCCTATAATAATCCTGTAATAATCCTATAATATCCTATAATAATCCTGTAATAGTCCTGTAATAATCCTGTAATAATCCTGTAATAATCCTATAATAATCCTATAATAATCCTATAATAATCCTGTAATTATCCTATAATAATCCTGTAATAATCCTGTAGTTATCCTATAATAATCCTGTAATAATCTTGTAATAATCTTGTAATTGAACCTGATTAGTCTGTCTGGAGCTCTGCTCTGTTTCCTTGTTGAAGTGCTGGTGTTCATTAGGCATGAAACTCATTAGTCTGCCAGTCACCCAGGAACATTTATTGGTTGATGGGAATAACCAAAGTGATGAATTATCCCGGGGGTGAATTACTTCATGAATGTGTATTCATGAAGTAATTGTGTGTGTATTCATGCAGACACATGCACACACTCACAAACACAAACACACACACACACACAAACACACAGACACATGCACACACACACACACACACACACACACACACAAACACACAAACACATTCACACACACAAACATACACACATACACACACACACACACACACACACACACACACACACACACACACACACACACACACACACACACACACACACACACACACACACACACACACACACACACACACACATACACACTCACTCACCGAAACACAGAGTTACAGATGCAGCGGTGTGTGAGAGACTTTGGGGAGAGTTACAGATGAAGCGGTGTTTTAGACCGTGGGGAGAGTTACAGATGCAGCGGTGCTTTAGACTGTGGGGAGAGTTACAGATGAAGCGATGTTTTAGACCGTGGGGAGAGTTACAGATGCAGCGGTGTGTGAGAGACCGTGGGGAGAGTTACAGATGCAGTGGTGTGTGAGAGACCGTGGGGAGAGTTACAGATGAAGCGATGTTTTAGACTGTGGGGAGAGTTACAGATGCAGCGGTGTTTTAGACCGTGGGGAGAGTTACAGATGCAGCGGTGTGTGAGAGACCGTAGGGAGAGTTACAGATTGACACACAGTAAAGTTTTACAGGTGTGCTGAAGCGGATAATTAGGCTGTGTTAGCTGACTAATGAAATCTCCACTGCTGTGGCCTTACTGCTGCCGGGTCAAAGGTCAGCTTCCTGTTTGGATAGGACCCATTTTAAACCATCACCATCGGGTGTGTGTGTGCGTTGGGTTAGGGTGTGTTTAAATCTGACTTTTAACTGGACTGAAATATGTGTGTGTGTGTGTGTGTGTGTGTGTGTGGTGGTGTTTATATGAGGTTGGGGCTATGGAATTTCAATTTGCCTCTAGCCCCACCAAGTCAACCCCCTCACTTCCAACCCCCTAGTATGGGATGAAAGGAGCAGATTGAGAGAAAGAGGGAAGGAGGGTGAAGAGAAAGAGAAAGAGGGAGCGATCCAAGAGAAAGAGGGAGTGCAGGTGGCCGCAGCACCTCAGGGCTAGTTTTACATGGAGGCTGTTTTACTGACACACTTAATCAGAGCAGCTGAGGTCACAGAACTCACAGGGGTTTGCTCTCCCCCCCTTCTCTCTCTCTCTTTCTCTCTTTCTTTCTCCCACTCGCTCTCTCTCTCTCCCCCCTCTCTCTACTTCTCTCTCCCTCTCGCTGTCTCTCTCCCCCTCTCCCTCTCCCTCTCTCTCTCTCCCTCTCTCTCTCTATCTCTCTCTCTCTCTCGCGCTCTCTCACTCCCTCTCCCTCTCTCTTTCTTTCTCTCTCTATGCCCTCTATCTCTCTCTCTCCCTCTCGCTTTCTCTCTCTCTATACTCCCTCTTTCTCTCGCTTTCCCTTTCTCTCTCTCTATGACCTCTCAGATCTAGACATTGTTAATGTTGTAAATGACTATTGTAGCTGGAAACGGCAGATTTTTTATGGAATATCTACATAGGCGTACAGAGGCCCATTATCAGCAACCATCACTCCTGTGTTCTAATGGCACGTTGTGTTGGCTAATCCAAGTTTATCATTTTAAAAGGCTAATTGATCATTAGAAAACCCTTTTGCAATTATGTTATCACAGCTGAAAATTGTTATTCTGATTAAAGAAGCAATAAAACTGGCCTTCTTTAGACTAGTTGAGTATCTGGAGCATCAGCATTTGTGGGTTCGATTACTGGTTCAAAATGGCCAGAAACAAAGACTTTCTTCTGAAACTCGTCAGTCAATTCTTGTTCTGAGAAATGAAGGCTATTCCATGCGAGAAATTGCCAAGAAACGGAAGATCTCGTACAACACTGTGTACTACTCCCTTCATAGAACAGAGCAAACTGGCGCTAACTAGAATAGAAAGAGGAGTGGGAGGCCCCGGTGCACAACTGAGCAAGAGAACAAGTACATTAGAGTGTCTAGTTTGAGAATCAGACGCCTCACAAGTCCACAACTGGCAGCTTCATTGAATAGTACCCACAAAACCCCAGTCTCAGCATCGGTGACGAGGCGGGATGCTGGCCTTCTAGGCAGAGTTGCAAAGAAAAATACATATCTCAGACTGGCCAATAAAATAAAAGATTAAGATGGGCAAAAGAACACAGACAGAGGAACTCTGCCTAGAAGGCCAGCATCCCGGAGTCGGCAGTAAAAAAAATACAAAAGAATGGTTGTTTTTCTTTGTATTTTCTTTTACCAGATCTATTGTGTTATATTCTCCTACATTCCTTTCACATTTCCACGAACTTCAAAGTGTTTCCTTTCAAATGGTACCAAGAACAGTTCCTTGCTTCAGGGCCTGACCTACAGGCATTTGTCATTTTTAGGTGAAAATTGGAAAAAATAAGAAAAAATACGAGTTTAATGATCCTGCTGTTTAATCAGCTTCTTGATATGCCACACCTGTCAGCTGGATGGATTATCTTGATATGCCACACCTGTCAGGTGGATGGATTATCTTGATATGCCACACCTGTCAGGTGGATGGATTATCTTGATATGCCACACCTGTCAGGTGGATGGATTATCTTGATATGCCACACCTGTCAGGTGGATGGATTATCTTGAAAAACGACAAATGCTCACTAACAGGGATGTTAAAAACATCTGTGAGAGAAATATGTTTTTGTGCGTATGGAATATTTCTGGGTGTACAGTGCCTTCGGAAAGTATTCAGACACATTGACTTTTTCCACATTTTGTTACGTTATTCTACAATGTATTACACCTTTTTTTTACCAGCAATCTACACCTACAATGAAAGCAAAACAGGTTTTTATAAATTTTAGCAAATGTATTTTTTTTTAAATAACAAAAATACCTTATTTACATAAGTATTCAGACCCTTTGCTAGGAGACTCAAAATTGAGCTCAGGTGCATCCTATTTTCATTGATATTCCCTAAGATGATTTTCAACTTGATTGGAGTCCAACTGTGGTAAATTCAATTGATTGGAAATGATTTGGAAAGGCACGCACCTGTCTAAATAAGGTCCCATAGTTGACAGCGCATGTCTGAGCAAAAATCTAACTATGAGGTCATAGTGCTCTGACAGGATTGTTGTCAAATAGATCTGGGGAAGTGTACCAAAACATTTCTGCAGCATTGAAGGTCCCCAAGAACACAATGGCTTCCATCATTCTTAAATGGAAGAAGTTTGGAACCACCAAGACTCTTCCTAGAGCTGGCTGCCCAGCCAAAATGAGCAATAAGGGAGGTGTCCAAGAACCCGATGGTCACTCTGAAAGAGCTCTAGAGTTCCTCTGTGGAGAATCGAGAACCTTCTAGAAGGACAACCATCTCTACCGTACTCCACCAATCAGGCCTTTATGGTAGAGTTGCCAGACGGAAGCCACTCCTCAGTAAAAGACACATGAGAGCCTTCTTGAAGTTTGCCAAAAGGCACCTAAAGACTATCAGACCATGAGAAACAAGATTCTCTGGTCTGATGAAACCAAGATTGAACTCTTTGGCCTGAATGCCAAGCGTCACTTCTGGAGGAAACCTGGCATCATCCCTACGGTGAAGCATGGTGGTGGCAGCATCATGCTGTGTGTATGTTTTTCAGCGGCAGGGACTGGGATACTAGTCAGGATCGAAGCAAAGATGAACAGAGCAAAGTACAGAGAGATCCTTGATGAAAACCTGCTCTACAGCACTCAGGACCTCAGAAAGGGGTGAAGGTTCACCTTCCAACAGGACAACAACCCTAAGCATACAGCCAAGAGATCACAGGAGTGGCTTCGGGACAAGTCTCTGAATGTCCTTGAGTGGCCCAGCCAGAGCCTGGACATGAACCTGATCAAACATCTCTGGAGAGACCTGAAAAACTGTGCAGCAACTCTCCCCGTCTAATCTGACAGAGCTTGAAAGGATCTGTAGAGAAGGTTGGGAGAAACTCACCAAATACAGGTGTGCCAAGCTTGTAGCGTCATACCCAAGAAGACGCGAGACTGTAATCTCTGCCAAATTTGCTTCAAAAAAGTACTAATCAAACCAAATTAAATGTATTTATAAAGCCCTTCCTACATCAGCTGATGTCTTAAAGTGCTGTACAGAAACCCAGCCTAAAACCCCAAACAGCAAGCAATGCAGGTATAGAAGCACGGTGGCTAGGAAAAACTCCCTAGAAAGGCCAGAACCTAGGAAGAAACCAAGAGAAAACCAGGCTATGAGGGGTGGCCAGTCCTCTTCTGGCTGTGCCGGGTGGAGATTATAACAGAACATGGTCAAGATGTTCAAATGTTCATAGATGACCAGCATGGTCAAATAATAACAATCACAGTGGTTGTCGAGGGTGCAACAGGTCAGCACCTCAGGAGTAAATGTCAGTTGTCTTTTCATAGCCGATCATTCAGAGTATCTCTACTGCTCCTGATGTCTCTAGAGAGTTGAAAACAGCAGGTCTGGGACAGGTAGCACATCCGGTGAACAGGTCAGGGTCCTATAGCCGCAGGCAGAACGGTTGAAACTGGAGCAGCAGCATGGCCAAGTGGACTGGGGACAACAAGGAGTCTTCAAGCCAGGTAGTCCTGAGGCATGGTCCTAGGGCTCAGGTCCTCCAAGAGAGAGAAAGAACGAAAGAAAGAAAGAAAGAAAGAAAGGGAGAAATAAAGAGAGAAAAAGAGAGAAAGAGAGAATAAGAGAGAGCATACTTATGGGCTAGGAGGGACGTTAGCGTCCCACTCTATTCAACAGCCAGTGTAATCGCGTTGCGCGAAATACAAACTCCTCAAAAATGTAATAATTTCAATATTTCAAACATACGACTATTTTACACCATTTGAAAGATAAGACTCTCGTTAATCTAACCACATTGTCCGATTTCAAAAAGGCTTTACAGCGAAAGAAAAACATTAGATTATGTTAGGAGAGTACATAGACACAAATAACCACACAGCCATTTTTCAAGCAAGCATATATGTCACAAAAACCCAAAACACAGCTATATGCAGCACTAACCTTTGATGATCTTCATCAGATGACACTCCTAGGACATTATGTTATACAATACATGCATGTTTTGTTCAATCAAGTTCATATTTATATCCAAAAACAGCTTTTTACATTGGCGTGTGATGTTCAGAAATTGTATTCCCACCGAAATCTTCCGGTGAATTTACTAAATTACTCATGATAAACGTTGACAAAATATATAACAATTATTTTAAGAATTATAGATTCAGAACTCCTTTATGCAATCTCTATGTAAGATTTTAAAATTGCTTTTCGGCGAAAGCACATTTTGCAATATTCTGAGTACATAACTCAGCCATCACGGCTAGCTAATTTGACACCCGCCAAGTTCGGGGCTCACTAAACTCAGAATTAGTATTAGAAAAATTGGATTACCTTTGCTGTTCTTCATCAGAATGCACTCGCAGGACTGCTACTTCCACAACAAATGTTGTTTTTGTTCCAAATAATCCATAGTTATGTGCAAATACCCCCGTTTTGTTCGTGCATTCAGGTCACTATCCAAAGGGTAACGCGCGGGCGCATTTCGAGAGAAAACATTTCAAAATGTTCCTTCACCGTACTTAGAAGCATGACAAACGCTGTTTAAAATCAATTTTTATGGTATGTTTCGCGTAAAATAGCGATAATATTCCATCCGGACAATGCTGTATTCATTCAAAAAGGAAGAGAAAAATGGCGAGGTCTCGCGAACGCGCATTTCCAATCTCTTGAATATGCATATTCTCGTTTCTGGGAAAGAGTAGTAACCAGTTTAAATCGGGTACGTTTTTTTTCCGGCCGTGAAAATACTGCCCCCTAGCCCAGACAGGTTAAATTCACACAGGACACCGGAAAAGACAGGAGAAACACTCCTGATATAACAGACTGACCCTAGCCCCCCGACACATAAACTACTGCAGCATAAATACTGGAGGCTGAGACAAGAGGGGTCAGGAGACACTGTGGCACCATCCGACGATACCCCCGGACCGGGCCAAACAGGCAGGATATAACTCCACCCACTTTGCTAAAGCACAGCCCCCACACCACTAGAGGAATAACTTCAACCACCAACTTACCATCCTGAGACAAGGCCGAGTATAGCCCACGAAGATATCGCCCATGGCACGAACCAGAGGGGGGGCACCAACCCAGACAGGAAGACCACGTCAGTGACTCAACCCACTCAACTGACACACCCCTCCTTGGGACGACATGGAAGAGCACTAGTAAGCCAGTGACTCAACCCCTGTAATAGGGTTAAAGGCAGAAAATCCCAGTGGAGAGAGGGTAACCGGCCAGGCAGAGACAGCAAGGGCGGTTCGTTGCTCCAGTACCTTTTCATTCACCTTCACACTCCTGGGCCAGACTACACTCAAGCATATGACCTACTGAAGAGATGAGTCTTCAATGAAGACTTAAAGGTTGATACCGAGTCTCCGTCTCTCACATGGGTAGGCAGAACATTCCATAAAAATGGATCTCTACAGGAGAAAGCCCTGCATCCAGCTGTTTGCTTAGAAATTTTATGGACAGTAAGGAGGCCCGCGTCTTGAGGCCGTAGCTTACGTGTAGGTATGTACGGCAGGACCAAATCGGAAATATAGGTAGGAGCAAGCCCATGTAATGCTTTGTAGGTTAGCAGTAAAACTTTAAAATCAGCCATTGCCTTAACAGGAAGCCAGTGCAGAGAGGCTAGCACTGGAGTAATATGATCACATTTTTGGGTTCTAATCAAGATTCTAGCAGCCGCGTTTAACACTAACTGAAGTTTATTTAGTTCTTTATCTGGGTAGCTGGAAAGTAGAGCATTGAAGTAGTCTAATCTAGAAGTGACAAAAGCATGGATCATTTTTTCTGCATCATTTTTGGACAGCATTTTCAAATTTTTGCAATGTTACTTCGATGGAAAAAAGTTGTCCTTGAAACAGTCTTGATATGTTCCTCAAAAGAGAGATCAGGCTTCAGAATAATGCTGAGGTCCTTCACAGTTTTATTTAAGATGACTGTACAACCATCAAGATTAATTGTCAGATTCAACAGAAGATCTTTTTTGTTTCTTGGAACCTAGAACAAGCATCTCTGTTATGTCCGAGTTTAAAAGTAGGACATTTGCAGCCATCCACTTCCTTATGACTTAAACACAGGCTTCCAGGGAGGGCAATTTTGGGGCTTCACCATGTTTCATTGAAATGTACAGCTGTGTGTCATTCGCATAGCAGTGAAAGTTAACACTGTTTCCGAAAGACATCACTAAGAGGTAAAATATATAGTGAAAACAATAGTGGTCCTAAAACGGAACCATGAGGAACACCAAAATGTACAGTTGATTTACATTACAGTAGACGCTCTTATCCAGAGCGACTTACAGTAGTGAATGCATACATTTCAAACATTTTTTTTCCGTACTGTTCCCCCATGGGAATCGAACCCACAACACTGGCGTTGCAAACACCATGCTCTACCAACTGAGCCACACGGGATTTGTCAGAGGACAAACCATCCAGAGAGACAAACTGATATCTTTCCGACAGATAAGATCTAAACCAGGCCAGAACTTGTCCATGTAGACCAATTTGGGTTTCCAATCTCTCCAAAAGAATGTGGTGATTGATGGTATCAAAAGCGGCACTAAGGTCTAGGAGCACGAGGACAGATGGAAGATGCAGAGTCTCGGTCTGACGCTATTAAAAGGTCATTTACCACCTTCACAAGTGCAGTGTCAGTGCTATGATGGGGTCTAAAACCAGACTGAAGCGTTTCGTATACATTGTTTGTCTTCAGGAAGGCAGTGAGTTGCTGCGCAACAGCTTTTTCAAAAATGTTTGAGAGTAATGGGAGATTAGATATAGGCCGATGGTTTTTTATATTTTCTGGGTCAAGTTTTGGCTTTTTGAAGAGAGGCTATATTACTGACACTTTTATGGAGTTTGGTACACATCCGGTGGATAGGGAGCCATTTATTATGTTCAACATAGGAGGGCCAAGCACAGGTAGCAGCTCTTTCAGTTTTTTAGTTGGAATAGGGTCCAGTATGCAGTTTGAAGGTTGAGAGGCCATGATTATTTTCATCAAATTGTCAAATTGTCAAGAGATATAGTACTAAAAAACTTGAGTGTCTCCCTTGATCCTAGGTCCTGGCAGAGTTGTGCAGACTCAGGACAGCTGAGCTTTGGAGGAATAGGCATATTTAAAGAGAAGTCTGTAATTTGGTTTCTAATAATCATGATCTTTTCCTCAAAGAAGTTCATGAATTTATCACAGCTGAAGTGAAAGCCATCCTCTCTTGGGGAATACTGCTTTTTAGTTAGCTTTGCGACAGTATCCAAAATACATTTGGGATTGTTCTTATTTTCCTCAATTAATTTGGAAAAATAGGATGATCGAGCAGCAGTGAGGGCTCTTCGATACTGCACGGTACTGTCTTTCCAAGCGAGTCGGAAGACTTCCAGTTTGGGGTACTGCCATTTCCGTTCCAATTTTCTGGAAGCTTGCTTCAGGGCTCTGGTATTTCCTGTATACCAGGGAGCTAGTTTCTTGTGACAAATGTTTTCTGTTTTTAGGGGTGCGACTCCATCTAGGGTATTACTCAAGGTTAAATTTAGTTCCTCAGTTAGGGAGTTAACTGATTTTTGTACTCTGACGTCCTTGGGTAGGTGGAGAGAGTCTGGAAGGGCATCTAGGAATCTATGGGTTGTCCGAGAATTTATAGCATGACTTTTGATGATCCTTGGTTGGTGTCTGAGCAGATTATTTGTTACCACTACTATAACCAGTCACTACCACTACTATAACCAGACACTACCACTACTATAACCAGTCACTACCATTACTACTGTAGACACTATCACTACTATAACCAACCACTACCACTACTATAACCAGTCACTACCACTACTATAACCAGTCACTACCATTACTACTGCAGACACTACCACTACTATAACCAGTCACTACCATTACTATAACTATAACCAGTCACTACCACTACTATAACTATAACCAGTCACTACCATTACTATAACCAGTCACTACCACTACTATAACCAGTCACTACCACTACTATAACCAGTCACTACCACTACTATAACCAGTCACTACCACTACTATAACCAGTCACTACCATTACTACTGTAGACACTACCACTACTATAACCAGTCACTACCACTACTATAACCAGTCACTACCACTACTATAACCAGTCACTACCATTACTACTGTAGACACTACCACTAATATAACCAGTCACTACCACTATAACTAGTCACTACCACTACTATAACCATAACCAGTCACTACCATTACTACTTTAGACACTACCACTACTATAACTATAACCAGTCACTACCACTACTATAACCAGTCACTACCACTACTATAACCAGTCACTACCACTACTATAACCAGTCACTACCATTACTATAACTATAACCAGTCACTACCATTACTACTGTAGACACTACCACTACTATAACCAGTCACTACCATTACTACTGTAGACACTACCACTACTATAACTATAACCAGACACTACCACTACTATAACCAGTCACTACCATTACTATAACTATAACCAGACACTACCATTACTACTGTAGACACTACCACTACTATAACCAGTCACTACCACTACTATAACCAGTCACTACCATTACTATAACTATAACCAGTCACTACCATTACTACTGTAGACACTACCACTACTATAACTATAACCAGACACTACCACTACTATAACCAGTCACTACCATTACTATAACTATAACCAGACACTACCATTACTACTGTAGACACTACCACTACTATAACCAGTCACTACCACTACTATAACCAGTCACTACCACTACTATAACTATAACCAGACACTACCACTACTATAACCAGTCACTACCACTACTATAACCAGTCACTACCACTACAATAACTATAACCAGACACCACCACTACTATAACCAGACACTACCACTACTATAACCAGTCACTACCATTACTACTGTAGACACTACCACTACTATAACCAGACACTACCACTACTATAACCAGTCACTACCACTACTATAACCAGTCACTACCACTACTATAACCAGACACTACCACTACTATAACCAGTCACTACCATTACTACTGTAGACACTACCACTACTATAACCAACCACTACCACTACTATAACCAGTCACTACCACTACTATAACCAGTCACTACCATTACTACTGCAGACACTACCACTACTATAACCAGTCACTACCATTACTATAACTATAACCAGTCACTACCACTACTATAACTATAACCAGTCACTACCATTACTATAACCAGTCACTACCACTACTATAACCAGTCACTACCACTACTATAACCAGTCACTACCACTACTATAACCAGTCACTACCACTACTATAACCAGTCACTACCATTACTACTGTAGACACTACCACTACTATAACCAGTCACTACCATTACTACTGTAGACACTACCACTACTATAACTATAACCAGACACTACCACTACTATAACCAGTCACTACCATTACTATAACTATAACCAGACACTACCATTACTACTGTAGACACTACCACTACTATAACCAGTCACTACCACTACTATAACCAGTCACTACCATTACTATAACTATAACCAGTCACTACCATTACTACTGTAGACACTACCACTACTATAACCAGTCACTACCATTACTATAACTAAAACCAGTCACTACCACTACTATAACTATAACCAGTCACTACCACTACTAAATCTACAACCAGTCACTACAATTAGTAGCATCTGCTTCATTTGACCACTTTTTTATTGAGTCAAGAGTGCTTCCTGCTTAAATGTTTGTTTTTTAAGCAAGAATCAGGAGGATAGAATTATGGTCAGATTTGCCAAATGGAGGGAGAGCTTTGTGTGCATCTCTGTGTGTCGAGTAAAGGTGGTCCAGAGTTTTTTCCCTCTGGTTGCACATTTAACATGCTGATAGAAATTTGGTTAAGATGGTTTCCCTGCATTAAAGTCCCCGGCTCCTAGGAGCGCCGCCTCTGGGTGAGTGTTTTCTTGATTGCTTATGGTGGAATACAGCTCATTCAATGCTGTCTTAGTGCCAGCATCAGTCTGTGGTGGTATGTAGACAGCTACAAAAAATACAGATGAAAACTCTCTAGGTAGATAGTGTGATGAACAGCTTATCATGAGATACTCTACCTCAGGCGAGCAAAACCTTGAGACTTCCTTAGAAATCATTCACCACAACAACCCAACTACTGACCACAACAACCCAACTACTGACCACAACAACACAACTACTGACCACAACAACACAACTACTGACCACAACAACCCAACTCCTGACTGCAACTACTGACCAGAACAACACAACTACTGACCACAACAACACAACTACTGACCACAACAACCCAACTACTGACCGCGACTGCTGACCACAACAACACAACTACTGACCACAACAACCCAACTCCTGACTGCAACTACTGACCAGAACAACACAACTACTGACCACAACAACACAACTACTGACCACAACAACCCAACTACTGACCGCGACTGCTGACCACAACAACACAACTACTGACCACAACAACCCAACTCCTGACTGCAACTACTGACCAGAACAACACAACTACTGACCACAACAACACAACTACTGACCACAACAACACAACTACTGACCACAACAACACAACTACTGACCACAACTACTGACCACTGCTACTGCTCTGGTCTGAACTAGCTCTGGTCCAGCTCTAGTCTGAACTAGCTCTGGTCTGAACTAGCTCTGGTCCAGCTCTAGTGTGAACTACTGCTCTGGTCTGAACTTTCTCTGGTCTGAACTTTCTCTGGTCTGAACTAGCTCTGGTCCAGCTCTGGTCTGAACTTTCTCTGGTCTGAACTTTCTCTGGTCTGAACTAGCTCTGGTCCAGCTCTGGTCTGAACTTTCTCTGGTCTGAACTTTCTCTGGTCTGAACTAGCTCTGGTCAAGCTCTGGTCTGAACTAGCTCTGGTCTGAACTTTCTCTGGTCTGAACTAGCTCTGGTCCAGCTCTGGTCTAAACTTTCTCTGGTCTGAACTTTCTCTGGTCTGAACTTGCTCTGGTCCAGCTCTGGTCTGAACTAGCTCTGGTCCAGCTCTAGTCTGAACTACTGCTCTGGTCTGAACTATCTCTGGTCTGAACTTGCTCTGGTCTGAACTTGCTCTGGTCTGAACTTGCTCTATTCTGAACTAGCTCTGGTCCAGCTCTGGTCTGCACTACTGCTCTGGTCTGAGCTAGCTCTGGTCTAAACTTGCTCTGGTCTGAACTAGCTCTGGTCTGAACTAGCTCTGGTCTGAACTTGCTCTGTTCTGAACTAGCTCTGAACTAGCTCTGGTCTGAATTTGCTCTGGTCCAGCTCTGGTCTGAACTAGCTCTAGTCTGAATTAGCTCTGGTCCAGCTCTGGTCTGAACTAGCTCTGGTCTGAACTAGCTCTGTTCCAGCTCTAGTCTGAACTAGCTCTGGTCTGAACTAGCTCTGGTCCAGCTCTGGTCTGAACTAGCTCTGGTCCAGCTCTAGTCTGAACTAGCTCTGGTCTGAATTAGCTCTGGTCCAGCTCTGGTCTGAATTAGCTCTAGTCTGAACTAGCTCTGGTCCAGCTCTAATCTGAACTTACTCTGGTACAGCTGTTTCAGCAGTTCAGCCCTCAGGTCTAGGTAGATGTTGTAGGTCTCCCTCTGTTTCAGCAGTTCAGCCCTCAGGTCTAGGTAGATGTTGTAGGTCTCCCTCTGTTTCAGCAGTTCAGCCCTCAGGTCTAGGTAGATGTTGTAGGTCTCCCTCTGTTTCAGCAGTTCAGCCCTCAGGTCTAGGTAGATGCTGATCGTCTTCTCCCCATAGGTCAGAGTCCCCAGTTCCGCTGTGAGGTAAACAATTGGCCATTTGACTTCAAAACTGTTGATTGGTGTGCAACGTTTATCAGTGGCATGGGACCCAGGTCCCCCCCCCCCCAAACAGCACATAAAAAAGATTGCTCCTGAAGGAAGTTGGGTTTCTCGCTTCCACACCCCTCTGTCACAATGGCCGCTGTCTCCAAACTTTTCACTTTAGTTGAGTAGGTATCCAGATCCAACCTTTTTCAGATCCAACCTTCACACATTCACACCCAAATGCGATAATTGGACCAAGTTATTTAAGCAAAACATTACGATTTTTGAAAGCACTCTTTCAGTTATCTGTTTTTCATTCAAACTTTGCAGTAACTATGTGCTGTGGGGCGTCTTCAACTTTTTCTTGCCCAGAGACCCCCTCCCAGGCAAACCGGCGACCCAGGGACCCCCTCCCAGGCAAACCGGCGACTCAGGGACCCCTCCCAGGCAAACCAGCGACCCAGGCACCCCCATCCTACATTAGTAACAACAACAAAAAAGCTCACATCTTGTCTTCTCATCTAGTGACTGTTAATGGAGAAATAGATTTGGTAGATAGTGTTTCATTTCTTTGACCTCCCCACATTATAATTGGAAGAGGAAGTGTAAACTCTAACGTAGCCTATTAGCTAGAAAGGTAACACCAAACACATTTCCTCCAAAAGCAGCTGTTTAGCTGGTTAAACAAAGGTTAGCCATATGTTGGCAAAACTTAATGGTCCAAGTCTAAAAAGCTTACCAGCAGCCAGCGGCACTTTTTAAGCAGTGGTAGCCGATTTGCGGGTGCTCTTTCAAAGCTTATGTCTGAAACTCCAGTGAGTGTAATTGTCTCCAATGACTGTCATCTGCTCAATATTAGGAAATAAAGTGAGAAAGAAGTAATTTTCCTCTTTGCTATTATACGTATGTCATTCAAGATTGGTTTATTATTTTGTTGCTCACGATATTCATATATTAAAATGTTTATTCTTTTTTTTCACTTTAAAATAAATAAATATATATATATATTGCACTGACCCCCTGCAGTACCTCCATGGGCCGCGGACCCCCAGTTGAATACCCTTGTGCTACAGTGTACTAATGTGAATGATGTTGATCAACCCAGCAAGAGCAAGAATATAGGG
>NC_042991.1:41642822-41715322 GCF_901001165.1 Salmo trutta
CAGTAGCCTCAACAGCACTCTGTAGGGTAGCACCATGGAGTAGCCGGAGGACAGCTAGCTTCCGTCCTCCTCTGGCTACATTGACTTCAATACAAAACCTAGGCTAATTGACATCATTTGAGTCAATTGGAGGTGTACCTGTGGATGTATTTCAAGGCCTACCTTCAAACTCAGAGCCTCTTTTCTTGACATCATGGTAAAATCAAAAGAAATCAGCCAAGACATCAGAAAAAAAATTGCAGACCTCCACAAGTCGGGTTCATCCTTGGAAGCATTTTCCAAATGCCTGAAGGTACCATGTTCATCTGTACAAGCAATAGTACGCAAGTATAAATCCCATGGGACCACGCAGCCGTCATACCACTCAGAAAGGAGACGCGTTCTGTCTCCTAGAGATGAACGTACTTTGGTGCGAAAAGTGCAAATCAATCCCAGAACAACAGCAAAGGACCTTGTGAAGATGCTATATCCACAGTAAAACGAGTCCTATATCGACATAACCTGAAAGGCCGTTCAGCAAGGAAGAAGCCACTGCTCCAAAACCACCATATAAAAGCCAGACTACGATTTGCAACTGCACATTGGGACAAAGATTGTAGTTTTTGGAGAAATGTCCTCTGGTCTGATGAATTTTTTTTCTTATGTCTTGGCTGATTTCTTAAGACATGTAGCTAGCTAGCTAGATAAAAATGAACCTAAAAAATGTATATTTATATTATAATATAATATAATAATATTATATAAACCCTGCATGCAGACTGCTGTAAGATTGCTCAGAGGAAAACTACAAACAATGCATACAGGGCAGAATTAGGCCAATATCTACTAACAATACAAATTAAAGTTTTGGGAACATCTAAAATACAGTGACCCCAGTGGAGGCTGGTGATTTGAAAAATTGAGGAGAATGGAATTGTGTAACAGTGAATTATAAGTGAAATAATAATTCTGTAAACAATTGTTGGAAAAATGACTTATGTCTTGCACAAAGTAGATGTCCTAACCGACTTGCCAAAACTATAGTTTGTTAACAAGAAATTTGTGGAGTGGTTGAAAAACAAGTTTTAATGACTCCAACCTAAGTGTATGTAAACTTCCAACTTCAACTGTAGATTTTATTTGTGCTCCACTCAATTTTCTTGTGGCAACAGGTCACAAATTCTGCTACTGTGATGTCACTGTGGTATTTCACCCAGTATTAACATTTTATTGTTTTCGAATTCTTCCTGGATCTGTATAATCTGAGGGAAATATGTGTCTCTAATATGGTCATACAGTTGGCAGGAAGTTAGGAAGTGCAGCTCAGTTTCCACCTCATTTTTTGGGCAGTGTGCACATTTCTTGAGAGCCAGGTCTGCCAACGGTGGCCTTTCTCAATAGCAAGGCTATGCTCACTGAGTCTGTACATAGTCCAAGCTTTCCTTATGTTTGGGTCAGTCACAGTGTCCAGGTATTCTGCTACTGTGTACTCTCTGTTTCGATCCAAATGGCATTCTTGCAATTTTTTTGTTGTTGTCGATTCTTTCCTATGTGTCAAGTAAGGACTTTTTGTATTCTGATGATTTTTGTTCCCAGCTATCAATGAGGAATTGGCCCAGAAACGGCCCTCTTCTGGGGAGCCGGAACTGATTGAATCGGCCCGGAATCATGTGTCGGACTCGGCCCGGAATCAAAATGAATGACTGCCCAGAATCGGGCAGTACATCGGGCCGTTTCTGTCTACCAGAATTCAGCCAACTTTGCCGGCGTCTTACCAGAATCCCCCCAGAAGCGGCCCGATGCAACTTGAAATAAATGTTTACAAAATTACCCGATTTAGAAATTTTAAATATTGCTATTATACATTTTATACATACAAATTATTCCCATCCACAAAAAAACATTCTGTCTCGGAGGAAACACCATACACCTGGTAACTGTGTCAGCGTGCATGAGCCTAGCCCGCCACAGGAGTCGCTACACCGTGATGGGACAAGGACATCCCGGCCGGCCAAACCCTCCCCTAACTCGGTCGACGCTTGGCCAATTGTGTGTCGCCTCATGGGTCTCCCGGTCGTGGCCAGCACAGGTCTCAAACCAGCATCTGTAGCAATGCAGTTTGCACTGTGAAGCAATGTCTTAGACCGCTGCAACACTCGAGAAGTTCCATCCACAAAGTTTTAATGCTGATCAATTGTCTTGCACAAAGTATCAAAATACTCAAATACTACACAGGACTCTTAAAGAATTTCATTTAAATGTTAATTGTATTTTTTTTATCACAGAAACAATGAGGAAAATACGGCAAAATAAATAAATAGTGAAATGCTAATTATATAAAGCAGCCGGTGTAATCAACTGCCAGAGAGTGGCCCCAATCGGCCCGAGCCCCAAGTAATACATTTGGGTCAGATAACTCACACCGGAATTGGCCCGAGCTCAATCTCCACATCCTAGCCGTAAGTAATACTGCCGAAGGCGGCCCAGATTCGGGCTACATGATGTCTGCCGAGTCTGACTCTCAGCCGAGTGCCCCGACTCTCAGCCGGAATCGGCCCAGATCCACTGTGCTAGCTGGGTTAAGTCTAATTGTGTTGCTGTCCTGGGGCTCTGTGGAGTCCCTGTATCCGCTGGCAGAGGGGGCTCTGTGGGGTCCCTGTACCCACTGGCAGAGGGGGCTCTGTGGGGTCCCTGTACCCGCTGGCAGAGGGGGCTCTGTGGGGTCCCTGTATCCACTGGCAGAGGGGGCTCTGTGGGGTCCCTGTACCCACTGGCAGAGGGGGCTCTGTGGGGTCCCTGTACCCACTGGCAGAGGGGGCTCTGTGGGGTCCCTGTACCCACTGGCAGAGGGGGCTCTGTGGGGTCCCTGTACCCGCTGGCAGAGGGGGCTCTGTGGGGTCCCTGTACCCACTGGCAGAGGGGGCTCTGTGGGGTCCCTGTACCCGCTGGCAGAGGGGGCTCTGTGGGGTCCCTGTACCCACTGGCAGAGGGGGCTCTGTGGGGTCCCTGTACCCACTGGCAGAGGGGGCTCTGTGGGGTCCCTGTACCCGCTGGCAGAGGGGGCTCTGTGGGGTCCCTGTACCCGCTGGCAGAGGGGAGTCTTCTCCAGGGCTTTTTATTCATTTTATTTTTATTTAACCAGGTAGGCTAGTTGAGAACAAGTCCTTTATTTAACCAGGAAGGCTAGTTGAGAACAAGTCCTTTATTTAACCAGGTGGCTAGTTGAGAACAAGTCCTTTATTTAACCAGGTAGGCTAGTTGAGAACAAGTCCTTTATTTAACCAGGTAGGCTAGTAGAGAACAAGTCCTTTATTTAACCAGGTAGGCCAGTAGAGAACAAGTCCTTTATTTAACCAGGTAGGCTAGTTGGGAACAAGTCCTTTATTTAACCAGGTAGGCTAGTAGAGAACAAGTCCTTTATTTAACCAGGTAGGCTAGTAGAGAACAAGTCCTTTATTTAACCAGGAAGGCTAGTAGAGAACAAGTCCTTTATTTAACCAGGTAGGCTAGTAGAGAACAAGTCCTTTATTTAACCAGGTAGGCCAGTAGAGAACAAGTCCTTTATTTAACCAGGAAGGCTAGTAGAGAACAAGTCCTTTATTTAACCAGGTAGGCTAGTTGAGAACAAGTCCTTTATTTAACCAGGTAGGCTAGTTGAGAACAAGTCCTTTATTTAACCAGGTAGGCTAGTAGAGAACAAGTCCTTTATTTAACCAGGTAGGCTAGTAGAGAACAAGTCCTTTATTTAACCAGGAAGGCTAGTAGAGAACAAGTCCTTTATTTAACCAGGTAGGCTAGTTGAGAACAAGTCCTTTATTTAACCAGGTAGGCTAGTAGAGAACAAGTCCTTTATTTAACCAGGTAGGCCAGTAGAGAACAAGTCCTTTATTTAACCAGGTAGGCTAGTTGAGAACAAGTCCTTTATTTAACCAGGTAGGCTAGTAGAGAACAAGTCCTTTATTTAACCAGGTAGGCTATTTGAGAACAAGTCCTTTATTTAACCAGGTAGGCCAGTAGAGAACAAGTCCTTTATTTAACCAGGTAGGCTAGTTGAGAACAAGTCCTTTATTTAACCAGGTAGGCTAGTAGAGAACAAGTCCTTTATTTAACCAGGTAGGCTAGTTGAGAACAAGTCCTTTATTTAACCAGGTAGGCTAGTAGAGAACAAGTCCTTTATTTAACCAGGTAGGCTAGTTGAGAACAAGTCCTTTATTTAACCAGGTAGGCTAGTAGAGAACAAGTCCTTTATTTAACCAGGTAGGCTAGTAGAGAACAAGTCCTTTATTTAACCAGGTAGGCTAGTAGAGAACAAGTCCTTTATTTAACCAGGTAGGCCAGTAGAGAACAAGTCCTTTATTTAACCAGGTAGGCCAGTAGAGAACAAGTCCTTTATTTAACCAGGTAGGCCAGTAGAGAACAAGTCCTTTATTTAACCAGGTAGGCCAGTAGAGAACAAGTCCTTTATTTAACCAGGTAGGCCAGTAGAGAACAAGTCCTTTATTTAACCAGGTAGGCTAGTAGAGAACAAGTCCTTTATTTAACCAGGTAGGCTAGTTGAGAACAAGTCCTTTATTTAACCAGGTAGGCTAGTTGAGAACAAGTCCTTTATTTAACCAGGTAGGCTAGTAGAGAACAAGTCTTTTATTTAACCAGGTAGACTAGTAGAGAATAAGTCCTTAGTTTAACCCGGAAAACAAGTTGAGAACAAGTCCTTTATTTAACCAGGTAGGCTAGTTGAGAACAAGTCCTTTATTTAACCAGGTAGGCTAGTAGAGAACAAGTCCTTTATTTAACCAGGTAGGCCAGTAGAGAACACGGTCTCATTTACAACTGCGACCTGGCCAAGATAAAGCAAAGCAGTGTGACACAGACAACACAGAGTTACACATGGAATAAACAATGAACAAGCCAATAACACAATAAACAAGTCAATGACACAATACTTGGAACCAAAGTCTAATCACCCCAATCCACAAAAAGTGGACATGAATTTGACCCCAATATCTACCATGGGATACGCGTCAACAGCAACCTTGGGAAAATCCTCTGCATTATCATTAACAGCAGACTCGTACATTTCCTCAGTGAAAACAATGTACTGAGCAAATGTCAAATTGGCTTTTTAACAAATTACCGTACGACATACCACATATTCACCCTGCACATCCTAATTCAAAAACAAAGCTTTTGACTCAATTTGGCATGAGGGTCTGCAATATAAATTGATGGAAAGAGGTGTTGGGGGAAAGCATATGAAATCATGAACTCCATGTACAAAAACAACAAGTGTGCAGTTAAAATTGGCAAAAGAAAAACACGTAGTTCTTCCCACAGGGCTGTGCGGTGAGACAGGGATGCAACTTGATCCCCACCCTCTTTGACATATATAACAATGAATTGGCGAGGGCACTAGAACAGTCTGCAGCACCCGGCCTCACCCTACTAGACTCTGAAGTCAAATGTCTACTGTTTACAGATGATATGGTGTTTCTGTCCCCAACCAAGCAGGCCTTACAGCAGCGCCTAGATGTTCTGCACAGATTTCGACAGACCTGGGCCCTGACAGACCTGGGCCCTGACAGACCTGGGCCCTGACAGTAAATCTCAATAAGACAAAAATAATGGTGTTACAATAAAGGTCCTGTTGCCAGGACCACAAATACAAATTCCATCTAGACACCGTTGCTCTAGAGCACACTAAAAACTATACATACCTCGGCCTAAACATCAGCACCACAGGTAATTTCCACAAAGCTGTGAACGATCTGAGAGACAAGGCAAGAAGGGCCTTCTATGCCATCAAAAGGAATATACAATTTGACATCCCAATTAGGACCTGGCTAAAAATACTTGAATCAGTTACAGAACCCATTGCCCTTTATGGTTGTGAGGTCTGTGGTCCGCCTACCAACCAAAAGTTCACAAAATGGGACAAACACCAAATTGAGACTCTGCATGCAGAATTCTGCAAAAACATCCTCTGTGTACAATGTAAAACACCAAGCAATGCATGCAGAGCAGAATTAGGATTATTCCCACTAATTAACAAAATCCAGAAAAGAGCAATTAAATACTACAACCACCTAAAACGAAGTGATGCTCAAACCCTTCATTGCAAATCTCAATCTCTTCATTCAAAGACTCAATCAGGGACACTCTCACTGACAGTTGTGGCTGCTTTGTGTGATGTATTGTTGTCTCTACCTTCTTGCCCTTTGTGCTGTTGTCTGTGCCCAATAATGTTTGTACCCTGTTTTGTGCTGCTGCCATGTTGTGCTGCTACCATATTGTTGTCATGTTGTGTTGCTACCATGTTATTGTCATGTTGTGTTTCTACCATGTTATTGTCATGTTGTGTTGCTACCATGTTGTTGTTATGTTGTGTTGCTACCATGTTGTTGTCATGTTGTGCTGCTACCATGTTGTTGTCATGTTGTGCTGCTACCATGTTGTGTTGCTACCATGTTGTGTTGCTACCATGTTGTGTTTCTACCATGTTGTTGTTATGTTGTGTTGCTACCATGTTGTGTTGCTACCATGTTGTGTTGCTACCATGTTGTTGTTATGTTGTGTTGCTACCATGTTGTGTTGCTACCATGTTGTGTTGCTACCATGTTGTGTTGCTACCATGCTGTGTTGTTGTCTTAGGTCTCTCTTTATGTAGTGTTGTGTTGCTTCTCTTGTAGTGATGTGTGTTTTGTCCTATGTTTTTAGTTAATTTATTTTTATTTTTAATCCCAGCTCCAATCCTCACAGGAGGCCTTTTGCCTTTTGGTAGGCCGTCATTGTAAATAAGACTTTGTTCTTAACTGACTTTCCTAGTTAAATAAAGGACTTGTTCTCAACTGGCCTACCTGGTTAAATAAAGGACTTGTTCTCAACTAGCCTACCTGGTTAAATAAAGGACTTGTTCTCAACTAGCCTACCTGGTTAAATAAAGGACTTGTTCTCAACTGGCCTACCTGGTTAAATAAAGGTGAAATAAAAATAAAATAAAAAAGATGCCACAGCTGAGGATGATAAAGAGTTTAAGTATAGCCATTTAGAATTTGTGGTCTGTATATTTCATCATCATCTCTCTCTCTCTTTCTTTCTGGATGCTAGCGATATGTTGTGCTACGTGTAACTAGCTAGCTACTGTATATATGTTGTGCTACGTGTAGCTAGCTAGGTATATATGTTGTGCTACGTGTAACTAGCTAGCTACTGTATATATGTTGTGCTACATGTAGCTAGCTAGCTATATATGTTGTGGTACATGTAGCTAGCTAGCTATATATGTTGTGCTACATGAGGCTGTCTAGCTATATATGTTGTGCTACATGTAGCTAGCTAGCTATATATGTTGTGCTACATGTATCTAGCTAGCTATATATGTTGTGCTACATGAAGCTAGCTAGCTATATATGTTGTGCTACATGTAGCTAGCTAGCTATATATGTTGTGCTACATGTATCTAGCTAGCTATATATGTTGTGCTACATGTAGCTAGCTAGCTATATATGTTGTGCTACATGTAGCTAGCTAGCTATATATGTTGTGCTACATGAGGCTGTCTAGCTATATATGTTGTGCTACATGTAGCTAGCTAGCTATATATGTTGTGCTACATGTAGCTAGCTAGCTATATATGTTGTGCTACATGTAGCTAGCTAGCTATATATGTTGTGCTACATGTAGCTAGCTAGCTATATATGATGTGCTGCATGAGGCTGTCTAGCTATATTTGTGGTCTGTATATTTTATCATCTCTAACTCTCGTTCTCTCTCTCTTTCAGAAAGTCAGAAACTACAGTGTGTGTGTAATGGCCCCTGACTGACAAGGTGAGACACAAGTGAAAGACCTCATCAGTCTCTAATGGGTTTAGCAAATGACAAACACACACACGCACACGCACGCACACGCACACGCACACGCACACACACACACACGCACACACACACACACGCACACACACACACACACACACACACACACACACTCGTCTGAACTACTCCAGAATAAATGAAATTTTAGCAGAAATGTAGAGCCTCTTCAGTTATTCTGCTGCGATATACAATCAGTTACTACCCAGTTATACCTCCCTCTCTCTTTACCCCTCTACCCAGTTATACCTCCCTCTCTCTTTACCCCTCTACCCAGTTATACCTCCCTCTCTCTTTACCCCTCTACCCAGTTATACCTCCCTCTCTCTTTACCCCTACCCAGTTATACCTCCCTCTCTCTTTACCCCTCTACCCAGTTATACCTCCCTCTCTCTTTACCCCTCTACCCAGTTATCCCTCCCTCTCTCTTTATACCTCCCTCCCCCCTCCCTCCGTCACTCTCTCCCTCCCTCCCTCCCCCATCCCTCCCTCTCTCCCCCCCTCCCCCTCCCTCCGTCCCTCTCTCCCTCCCTTCCCCATCCCTCCCTCTCTCCCTCCCTCCCCCTCCCTCCGTCCCTCTCTCCCTCCCTCCCTTCCTCATCCCTCCCTCTCTCCCTCCCTCCCCCTCCCTCTGTCCCTCCCTCCCTCCCTTCCCCATCCCTCCCTCCCTCCCTCTCTCCCTCCCTCCCCCTCCCTCCGTCCCTCTCTCCCTCCCTCCCTTCCTCATCCCTCCCTCTCTCCCTCCCTCCCCCTCCCTCTGTCCCTCCCTCCCTCCCTTCCCCATCCCTCCCTCCCTCTCTCCCTCCCTCCCCCCTCCCTCCCTCCCTTCCCCATCCCTCCCTCCCTCTCTCCCTCCCTCCCCCTCCCTCCCTCCGTCCCTCCCTCCCTTCCCCATCCCTCCCTCTCTCCATCCCTCCCCCCTCCCTCCGTCCCTCTCTCCCTCCCTCTCTCATTTATAACAGTAGCGGTAATAATGTGTCTTATAAAGTATTTTCCCTGTGGATGTAATTAACTTCTTTAGAGGCTGTTAATTACACTTACCCACACACACACACACACACCACACACACAAACACACAAACACACATACACACACCCACTCACACCAACCGACCAACACCCACACACCCACACACCCACACACACACACACACACACACACACACACACACACACACACACACACACACACACACACACACACACACACACACACACACACACAGCGTCTTCCAGGCTAGTTTGCTCCTGGTGTTGCTGAGAAGAACCAGATCATTTTATCAGTACACTCTCCCCCTCTCTCTCCTAATCTTAATGGAGTTCTTATGAGGCGCCTTAGAGTCACTGTAGAGATTAGTGTGTGTGTTCGTGTGTATGTGTGCTTGCACTTGTGTGTGTGTGTGTGTGTTTGTATGTGTGTGTGTGCTTGAAAGAGTGTGTGTGTGTGCAAGTATGTTTGCATACTAGCGCTGAAAAGTCTTGTGGTTTCATCATCTACATACCGCTAAAAACTTTATCCACATAGATTGTTCTGATGATGCCAAGATGAAGGGAGAGTAATGGTACAAACACCCAGCCTGCCCTGTATGGAGGTAATAGATGATCTGGTTCTTCTGGCAAGATGGCGCCAGAGAACAAGGCTGACATTTTACTTATTCAAAAACAATTGTGTTTTTTTTGTTTGTATCTTTAAGTTGTTTGTAACTTTATTGGTTTTTTTTTTACTTATTTTTGTACATAATTTTGCTGCTACCATCTCCTATGACCGAAAAATAACTTCTGGGTATCAGAACTGCGAGTACTCACCATGAACTGGCAAAATCCTTTTTTTCCTTTAATGAGTCCAATGAGCCTGACGTGAATGATATACTGCTTTCCCCGGGAACAGGCCCAGATACCCATGATTTGCGTGAAGAGAAGATGGAGAAAAAGGGGCCGGAGGTCGGGCTGCCTTCATTCATAGGCGATCGAATAAACCCCCACTTCCCTCCATTCTGAAATCTTTGGAAAATAAAATAGTGGCTGAACGACTACATTATTAACATACAGATGGTTGGTTATACGCTGTATGGGCAGGACAGAACAGCGGCGTCTGGTAAGACAAGGGGCGGCAGACTATGTATTTTTGTAAATAACAGCTGGTGCATGATATCTAAGGAAGTCTTGAGGTTTTGCTCGCCCGAGGTAGAATATCTCATGATAAGCTGTAGACCACACTATCTACCTGGAGAGTTTTCATCTGTATTTTTCATAGCTGTCTACATACCACCACAGACCGATGCTGGCACTAAGACTGCACTGAATGAGTTGAATTAACATCTGCTAACCATGTGTATGTGACATTTGATTTGATTTGATTCCGGCATAAGCAAAGAGGAAAACGCTCACCCAGAGGCGGCGCTCCTAGTAGCCGGGGTCTTTAATGCAGGGAAACCATCTTACCAAATTTTTATCAGCATGTTAAATGTGCAACAAGAGGGGGAAAAAAACTCTGGACCACCTTTACTCCACACACAGAGATGCTTACAAAGCTCTCCTTCGACCTATGTTTGGCATATCTGACCATAATTCTATCTTCCTGATTACAAACAATAATTAAAGCAGGAAGCACTATATAAGTACCAATGACTCGATAAATAAAAAAGTGGTCAGATGAAGCAGATGCTAAACTACAGGACTGTTTTGCTAGCACAGACTGGAATATGTTGCGGGATTCCTCCGATGGAATTGAGGAGTACAGTCATTGGCTTCATCAATAAGTCCATCGATGACGTTGTCCCCACAGTGACTGTACGTACATATCCCAACCAGAAGCCATGGATTACAGGCAACATCCGCACTGAGCTAAAGGCTAGAGGTGCTGGTTTCAAGGAGCGGGACTCTAATCCCGCTATGCCCTCCGACGAACCATCAAACAGGCAAAGCGTCAATACAAGACTTAGATCGATCGTTCTACACCAGCTCTGACACTCAGGGCTTGCAAACCATTACAGACTACAAAGGGAAGCACGGCCGAGAGATGCCCAGTGATACGAGCCTACCAGATGAGCTAATGAGCTAAACTACTTCAATGCTCCCTTGGAGGAAAATAACACTGAAACATGCATGAGAGCACCAGCTGTTCCGGAAGACTGTGTGATCACGCTCTCTGCAGCCGATGTGAATAAGACCTTTAAACAGGTCAACATTCACAAGGACGCAAGGCCAGACGGATTACTAGGACGTGTGCTGCGAGCATGCGCTGACCAACTGGCAACTGTCTTTACTGACATTTTCAACCTCTCCCTCTCCGAGTCTGTAATACCAACATGTTTTAAGCAGACCACCATAGCCCCTGTGCCCAAGAACACTAAGGTAACCTGCATAAATGACTTCCAACACGTAGCACTCACGTCTGTAGCTATGAAGTGCTTTGTAAGGCTGGTCATGGCTCATATCAACACCACCAACGTTTTTTATCCGGCCGTGAAAATACTGCCCCCTATCCCAAACAGGTTAAAAAGTTTCTACAGCTGCACCATCGAGAGCATCCTGACTAGTTGCATACTGCCTGGTACGGCAATTGCTCGGGCTCTGACTGAAAGGCACTACAGAGGTTAATGGGTACGGCCCAGTACATCACATGGGCAAAGCTTTCAGCCATCCAGGAACTCTATACCAAGCGGTGTCAGAGGAAGGCCCTAAAAATTAGCAATGTCTCCAACCACCCTAGTCATAGACTGTTTTCTCTGCTACCGCACGGCAAGCGGTACCGGAGCGCCAAGTCTAGGTTCAAGAAACTTCTAAACAGCTTCTATCCCCAAGCCATAAGACTCCTGAACATCTAATCAAATTGCTACCCAGACTATCTGCATTGCCCCCTCCCCCCTTTTACACCGCTGCTACTCTCTGTTGTTAACATCTCACTTTAATAACCCTTTCTACATGTACGTATTACCTTAACTAACCGGTGCCCCCGCACATTGACTCTGTACCGGTACCCACCCCCCGTATATAGTCACGCTATTGTTATTTTACTGCTGCTCTTTAATTACTTGTTACTTTTATTTATTTTTCTTATCTGTATTTTTTAAAACTGCATTGTTGATTAGGGGCTCGTAAGTAAGCATTTCACTGTAAGGTCTACCTACACCTGTTGTAGTCGGCGCATGTTACTAATACAATTTGATTTAAAGATGAGTCCTCTATCTATCTCCATGAGGGGACCAAGAGGAACTGCCTGCTGGGTGTGCAACAACCTTGCGGCTTTGAATAAATCTGCATAATAATACTATTTTTCTCGTGTAAGACGTAGTTTTATATTTTAAAATTACGACTTTTGCGCTTGAAGTGGCATTACTTCTGAAGTTTGATAATGTGCATGAAAATTGCCCATTAGCTAGCTAACTTTAGCTTGCTAGCTGAGGCAGTTGCACTTGGAGACAAATGGGTAAGTGCAGCAAGTGCACACAGTGCTTAACACTAAATGCTTCCTCCATAAGATAGCTATCTACTGTACCTAGAAACATTATTATTAGATCACAAATTTGTTTTCATGAAGCAGCTGCCGGTTCTGCCTAAAGTCAGTGTAGTATCAGTGGAGTTTTTATAGCTAGCTAGCTATATGGGTTGCTACGTGTAGCTAGCTAGCTATATATGTTGTGTGTGCTATGTGTAGCTGTCAAGCTATATATTTGCTATATATTTGTTGTGCCACATGTAAGCTTGCTATATATGTTGTGCTATGTGTATCTAGCTAGCTATATATGTTGTGCTATGTGTAGCTGTCTAGCTATGTATGTTGTGCTACGTGTAGCTAGCTAGCTATATATGTTGTGCTACATGTAGCTAGCTAGCTATATATGCTGTGCTACATGCAGCTAGCTAGCTATATATGTTGTGTTACATGTAGCTAGCTAACTAGCTATATATGTTATGCTACATGTAGCAACTGGCTAGATATGTTGTGCTACATGTGGCTATCTAGCTATATATGTTGTGCTACATGTGGCTAGCTAGCTATATATGTTGTGCTACATGTGGCTATCAAGCTATATATGTTGTGCTACATGTAGCTAGCTAGCTATATATGTTGTGCTACATGTGGCTATCTAGCTATATATGTTGTGCTACATGTAGCTAGCTAGCTATATATGTCGTGCTACATGTGCCTAGCTAGCTATATATGTTGTGCTACATGTGGCTATCTATCTATCTATATATGTTGTGCTACATGTAGCTAGCTAGCTATATATGTTGTGCTACATGTAGCTAGCTAGGTGTATAGCTTGTGCTACATGTAGCAACTAGATATATATGGTGTGCTACATGTAGATAGTTAGCTATAGTGAATTAAATGATTTATTCATCATCTTGCTTGCAAGTTATCTGGTTGTGGCCATTTATCTCTCAAATGGATTCTTTAAATTCTATCTGTCTAGCAACATTAGCGCAGTAAATTAGCCTTACATTGGCTATCTAGCAACATGGATATGCCAATCAAAGTTTAAGAAGGCAACACTACTGCCACCTTCTGGTCTGGAGTAAATTAATAAGGCTGACGACCAAATTTATGTGAAGACAAAAAAAGTGTATTATTATTTTCCTCCAAGAAATGTGCAGCATCTTCAGTCTTTATTATAACATTGTCTGTTGAGCTTATAATGGATATGAGTCCTTGTTACAATGTTGACTGTTGAGATAATAATGTGTATGAGTCCTTGTTATAATGTTGGCTGTTGAGATAATAATGTGTGAGGCTTCAGTGAGATCATACTCTGTCACTATCTCTCTCTCTCAGTATCTCCTTCTATCTATCTCTCCTCTCTGTCTGTTTTTTCAAATTGTTTCTTTCAGACGGCTGCCATGAGATAAAACATAAACACACACACACACACACACACACACACACACACACACACACACACACACACACACACGCAGACACACACACGCAGACACACACACGCAGACACACACACACACACACACACACGCACACAAAAACGTACATCCACACACACACACGTAAACACACACACACAAACACACACACACACACACACAAGCAAACACATCCACACACACACACACACATGCAAACACATGCACACACACGCTCACGCAAACACACACACACACTCACACGCAAACACATGCACAAAGCGAGAGAAAGATGTGAGGTCTATATGAATGAACAGACTGAATAGAAACGGACATCAGTCTTCTGCTATAGGACAAACTATTGATAGAGGTAGGGAGAGACTTTAGGGATGAATCGTGATAAATTGGGTATTCCGCACCCACGCACCCACGCACCCACGCACCCACACACACACACACGCACACACACACACACACACACACACACACACACACACACACACACACACACACACACACACACACACACACACACACACACACACACACACACACACACACCCTCATAGCCCTTTACTTTGTGTTTTCTTTAGACACTGATACTCTCCACTTCAAAGGACAGGAATGAACTTTTGCCATGTAAATATGCAATGTATCACACACAGACACACACACACACACACACTCTTTCTCTGCGGTTTCTCTCTGTGGTCTCCCATCCTGCCTCGGAGGAGCACAGGAACTGAAGCTAAAATAACAATTATACATTATCACACACACACAAGTGTGAGACCAGGCCAAGGTAAGCAGCCAGGGAATGTGTCAGACCCAGAATGAACTGGAACTCAGGCAGGACATTAAAATCGGTTTTACCAAACTTCTATCAGCATGTTAAATGTGCAACCAAAGGGGAAAACAACTCTGGACCACCTTTACTCTACGCACAGAGACACATACAAAGCTCTCCCTCGCCCTCTATTTGGCAAATCTGACCATTATTCTATCCTCCTGATTCCTGCTCACAAGGAAAAATTAAAGCAGGTGACTCGCAATAAAAAAGTGGTCAGATGAAGCAAATGCTAAACTACAGGGCTGTTTTGCTCAGATTGAAATATGTTCCGGGATTTCTACAATGGCATTGAGGAGTACACCACATCAGTCATTGGCTTCATCAATAAGTGCATCGATGATGTCGTCCCCACTGCGACTGTACGTACATACCCCAACCAGAAGCCATGGATTACAGGCAACATCCGCACTGAGCTAAAGGCTAGAGCTGCCGCTTTCAAGGAGCGGAACTCTAACCCGGAAGCTTATAAGAAATCCTGTAAGCCATTTCAGACTACAGTCAGACTACAGTCACACGAGCCTACCAGACAAGCTAAACTACTTCTATGCTTGCTTCGAGGAAAATAACACTGACATATGCATGAGAGCACCAGCTGTTCCGGAAGACTGTGTGATCATGCTCTCCGCAGCCGATGTGAGTAAGACCTTTAAACAGGTCAACATTCACAAGGCCGTAGGACCAGATGGATTACCAGGACGTGTACTGCGAGCATGCGCTGACCAACTGGCAAGTGTCTTCACTGACATTTTCAACCTCTCCCTGTCCGAGTTTGTAACACCAACATGTTTCAAGCAGATCACCATAGTCCCTGTGCCCAAGAACACTTAGGTAACCTGCCTGAATGTCTACTGACCCGTAGCACTCATGTCTGTAGCCATGAAGTGCTTTGAAAGGCTGGTCATGGCTCACATCAACACCATTATCCCAGAAACCCTAGACCCACTCCAATTTGCATACCGCCCTAACAGATCCACCAATGATGCAATCTCTATTGCACTCCACACTGCCCTTTCCCACCTGGACAAAAGGAACACCTATGTGAGAATGCTACTCATTGACTACAGCCTAGTGTTCAACACCATAGTGCCCTCAAAGCTCATCAATAAGCTGAGGACCCTGGGACTGAACACCTCCCTCTGCAATTGGATCCTGGACTTCCTGACGGGCTGCCCCCAGGTGGTAAGGGTAAGTAACAACACATCCGCCACACTGATCCTCAAGACAGAGGCCTCTCAAGGGTGTGTGCTCAGTCCCTTCCTGTACTCCCTGTTCACTCATGACCGCACGGCTAGGCACATCTTCAAAACCATCATTAAAATTGCAGATGACACAACAGTGGTAGGCCTGATCACCGACAATGACGAGACAGCCTATAGGGAGGAGGTCAGAGACCTGGCTGTGTGGTGGCAGGACAACAACCTCTCTCTCAACGTGATCAAAACAAAGGAGATGATAGTGGACTACAGGGAAAAGAGGACCAAGCACACCCCCATTCTCATCGACGGGGCTGCAATGGAACAGGTTGAGAGCTTCAAGTTCGTTGGTGTCCACATCAACAAACTAACATGGTCCAAGCACACCAATGCAGTCATGAAGAGGGCACGACAAAGCTTATCCCCCCCTCAGGAGACTGAAAAGATTTGGCATGGGTCCTCAGATCCTCAAATGGTTCTACAGCTGCGCCATCGAGAGCATCCTGCCTGGTATGGAACTGCTCAGCCACCGACCACAAGGCACTACAGAGGTTAGTGCGTACGACCCAGTATATCACTGGGGCAAAGCTTCCTGCCATGCAGGACCTCTATACCAGGCGGTGTCAGAGGAAGGCCCTAAAAATTGTCAAAGACTCCTGCCACCCTAGTCTTAGACTGTTCTCTCTGCTACTGCACGGCAAGCAGTAACGGAGCGCCAAGTCTAGGTCCAAGAGGCTTCTAATCAGCTTCTACCCCCAAGTCATAAGACTCCTGAAGATCTAATCAAATTTCTACCCAGACAATTTTCACTGCCCCACCCCCCTTTTACGCTGCTGTTACTCTCTGTTGTTATTATCTATGATTATTCACTTTAATAACTCTACCTACATGTACATATTACCTCAATTACCTCGACTAACCAGTGCCCCCGCACATTGACTCTATAACGGTACCCCCTGTATATAGCCTCACTATTGTTATTCTACTGCTGCTGTTTAATTACTTGTTACTTTTATTTTTTATTCGTTTTTTTATTTTTTTAAATTAAACTACATTGTTGGTTAAGGCCTTGTAAGTAACCTGTTGTATTCAGAATTTCACTGTGAGGTCTACAACTGTTGTATTCAGCATTTCACTGTTTCACCTGTTGTATTCAGCATTTCACTGTAAGGTCTACACCTGTTGTATTCAGCATTTCACTGTGAGGTCTACACCTGTTGTATTCAGCATTTCACTGTGAGGTCTACACCTGTTGTATTCAGCATTTCACTGTGAGGTCTACACCTGTTGTATTCAGCATTCCACTGTGAGGTCTACTACACCTGTTGTATTCAGAATTTCACTGTAAGGTCTACTACACCTGTTGTATTCAGCATTTCACTGTGAGGTCTACTACACCTGTTGTATTCAGCATTTCACTGTAAGGTCTACTACACCTGTTGTATTGAGAATTTCACTGTAAGGTCTACTACACCTGTTGTATTCAGCATTTCACTGTAAGGTCTACTACACCTGTTGTATTCAGCATTTCACTGTAAGGTCTACTACACCTGTTGTATTCAGCATTTCACTGTAAGGTCTACTACACCTGTTGTATTCAGCATTTCACTGTAAGGTCTACTACACCTGTTGTATTCAGAATTTCACTGTAAGGTCTACTACACCTGTTGTATTCAGAATTTCACTGTAAGGTCTACACCTGTTGTATTCGGCGCACATGACTAATACATATTTTATTATTTTTTGATAACATTGGCAGTTGCAATGTGCTTATCTCATGTATTGATGTGCATAAAAGGATCAATTGAGGCCTGGTTTGTTGTGAGGAAGCTAATGTTGTAATGGCTGGTTCAGCTGGTACCTAGCTATCTAGCTAACTTATACATTAAACCAGACTTTTTCCAAGTCTGAGACAGAGAAACCCCAAGAGCATGATATTATATTTCAAATAAATATATTCCATTCATTTGTAAAGTAAAACGTTTTAATGAAACAGTTAGAGAACAACATTTTCTTTTTGAGGACACTGTCGTGATTGTCAAATCAAACCAAATTATTTTTGTCACATTCGCCAAATACAACAGGTGTAGACTTTACCTTGAAATGGTACATGAAAGTTCACATGTTCCAGAAGACATTTCTGCCCAAAAAACGCAGCTGTAGACTTTACCTTGAAATGCTTACTTATGAGCCCTTTCCCATCAATGCAGAGTTAAAACTTAAAAATATATAATCATTTGAAATAGTAAGTCAATCAAATGACAATAACAAGGCTATTTACAAGGAGAACCAGTACCACCTTGATTCAGTCTTATGTTTTTTACATTGAATAAAAGTAGAGACTCAGAGCTACAAAGTGGTATATTATACACTGCATTTGAGGAACAATGGGAAAGTCATTCTGCTTTGAAAGTTGATGAACTTGTAATCTCACTTCTGAGAAAATGGCCTTTGAATGTTTTGGGACTTACTGGAGAGCTCTTCTTTGTCTACACTCATTCAGCATCGTTCACGCCCTCTTAAACTTTAGCCCCACCCATCTCTTTAAGGGTTGATCTGAGCGTTCTGTCCTAACAACAGCAGTCAAGCACCCAAGCAACAGCTCACTGAACATTACTCGCCCTAGCAGAGCTGGTTAGGCTGTTATGTTATCCAGAGCGTTGATGACTGCAACTGTGCTGTCAGATTGTCTGTTCATAAAGTCAGAGCTCTGGCCAATGAGTAGGGTTGATCAGAACGTTCTGACCTCACAACCTTAGCCACCAAGCTAACTGGCTAACATTGGCTAGCTTGTTAGCTACTTCCAGACACAAATGAGAGAACACACACTCTGGCCATTTTACTTGCCTTAGCAGAGCTGGTTAGGCTGTTTTAAGATACATGAAAGTTCAAATGTTCTAGAAGACATTTCTACCAAAAAACACATTTTGATTTTAAATGTGAAGTAGTGACCTGCGACATATGCCTAGTTTCCTGAAACGGGTCACATATGTACATGTAGGTAGGGGTACCAGGTAGTGGAGGTAATATAATGTAGGTAGGGGTAAAGTGACTAGACAATCAGGATAGATAATAAACAGAGTAGCAGCAGCGTATGTGAAGAGTGTGAAAGTGTGTCTATGTGTGTGTGTGTGTGTGTGTGTGTGTGTGTATGTGTGGTCATGTGGGTGTGGCATCAATAAGCATGCATGTGTGTTTAGTGTGTGTGAGCGTATGCAGTGTGTAAGCGCAGTAGTGTAAAGTGCTTAAGTAAAAATACTTTAATATAGACTTACTGTAAGTCGTTTCTTGGGGTTATCTGTACTTTACTTTACTATTTATATACTTTACTTTTACTTCACTACCAGAAGTGATGACCATGTCACTTCCTTCACTACCAGAAGTGATGACCATGTCACTTCCTTCACTACCAGAAGTGATGACCATGTCACTTCCTTCACTACCATGTGTTGTCTTGATAAGTGTGTGAACTGGACCATTTCTAGTTTCTACTCCATACATTTTACCTGACACCGAAAAGCGCCATTTTGAATGTTTAGCAAGACAAGAAAACGGTCCAGTTCATACTTATCAACACAACACCTGGTCATCCCTACTGGCTCTGATCTGGAGGACTCACTAAACAGAGAACATCCCTGGTCATCCCTACTGCCTCTGATCTGGAGGACTCACTAAACAGAGAACATCCCTGGTCATCCCTACTGCCTCTGATCTGGAGGACTCACTAAACAGAGAACATCCCTGGTCATCCCTACTGCCTCTGGTCTGGAGGACTCACTAAACAGAGAACATCCCTGGTCATCCCTTCTGGTTCTGATCTGGAGGACTCACTAAACAGAGAACATCCCTGGTCATCCCTACTGCCTCTGATCTGGAGGACTCACTAAACAGAGAACATCCCTGGTCATCCCTTCTGGCTCTGATCTGGAGGACTCACTAAACACAAATGCATCTTTTGTAAATGATGTCTGAATGTTGGAGTGTGCTCGTGGCTATCAATAAATACAAATATATATAAAAACTCCATATTGAAATATTAAAACCATTAGGGATGACATTAATACCATTAGGGATGACATTAAAACTATTAGGGGTGACAGTAAAACTATTAGGGAATGTCATTAATGTCATTAATGTCATTAATGTCATCCCTAATAGCTTTAACATCATCCCTAATGGTTTTAATATCATCCCTAATGGTTTTAATGTATTCCCTAATGGTTTTAATGTCATCCCTAATAGTTTTAATGTCATCCGTAATGGTTTTAATGTCATCCCTAATGGTATTAATGTCATCCCTAATGGTATTAATGTCATCCCTAATCGTTTTAATGTCATCCCTAATAGTTTTAATGTCATCACTAATGGTATTAATGTCATCCCTAATCGTTTTAATGTCATCCCAAATGGTTTTAATGTCATCCCTGACTGTTTTAACATGTTTTATTATCATCCTTAACGGTATTATGTTTTAATGTCATCCCTAATGGTTCCAATGTCATTCTTAATAGTAAAAACAGGGTTTTTTCATCTCACAGTTTACAATGACATCTCTCCCCATAGGAATACATTGCCTGCTCCCCTAAATTCAACCTGAAGCCTATGTGGGTTATGAATGCCTTATGAACCTGTCTTCGATGACAATTCATCAGGCCACTATGCGGTCTACCTGTGTTGATTCTAAGCTTCCTGGAGAAACCGGAAGTGATTAAATTCACCCTAAAGGTGTTTCGATATACCAAACCTGCAGTTTGTGAAACTCACTGCATTCAACCCTGTGTAAATCAGTCAGTTCTTAACATAAAGACTTTAAAATCAGGATTCTGTAAGAGCATACCCCAATGAGGATATGTTTTTACTTTTAGCCTCCTGTACCAACCGGAAGTCTCTTAAATTGGGGTCAAAGGGGCTATTTCGAAGGGTTAAAAGATTCAGATCTTTCCAAAACTTCGTATGTGTGATTAGGCAACCCTCATGAACTGTAAATCAGTCATTTCTCCCATCAGATTTCCAAGACAAACTCACACACAAACACAGCAAGGATGGAGTGACAGTGTGGGGCTTACAGACACACAGAGCCCGCAATAGTTACCTTCGTTTGAACTATCAAAAAACCGTCAGACCTAGAGCTCTGAAACTTTTGACACCTGTTCTAGAGCTCAAGTCGATAGTGCACGGTTAGCTATGTGGCTCTAGAAGGTTCTGAGACCGAGAAACAGCCTCGTACATTTGCAATAACTTCAATTCATTTTGACCATCATGAAAATGATGACATTTAGAAAAGTCCCAGAGTCGCAAGACTAGGTGCATTGAAACCGCCTCCGCCCATATAGACCGACCCCAACATTTCTGTCCGATAGCTCATTCAAGGACCCCGTGTGGCTCAGTTGGTATAGCATGGTGTTTGCAACGCCAGGGTTGTGGGTTCGATTCCCATGGGGGAGCAGTACGGAGAAAAAAAATGTATGAAATGTATGCATTCACTACTGTAAGTTGCTCTGCATTAGAATGTCTGCTAAATGACTAAAATGTAAAATACCCAAGAAGACTCAAGGCTGTAATCGCTGCCAAAGGGGATTCAACAAAGTACTGAGGAAAGTGTCTGAATACTTATGTAAATGTAGTTTTTTTAATGTTATTTATATTTTTATTTAACCTTTATTTTACTAGGCAAGTCGGTTAGGAACAAATTCTTATTTTCAATGACGGCCTAGGAACAGTGGGTTAACTGCCTTGTTCACGGGCAGAACAACAGATTTTTACCTTGTCAACTAAGGGATTCCATCTAGCAACATTTCAGTTTTTAATTTTGTATATATTAGCAAAGATTGCTCAAATCCTGTTTTTGCTTTGTCATTATGGGGTATTGTGATGTCATTATGGGGTATTGTGATGTCATTATGGAGTATTGTGATGTCATTATGGGGTATTGTGTGTAGATTGATGAGGAAGAAATAAAATGTAATCAATTTTGGAATAACGTAACAAAATGTGGAAAAAGTCAAGGGGTCTGAATACTTTCTGAAAAAAACTGTAAGTGGAATAACTTTGAGAGGTCATGACTTCAAAACCAGTCTAGACACTGATGATATCTGACTAAAACTTAGTGGTCTTGACTTCAAAACCAATCTATAGGCTGATGATATCTTATTAACACTGTCAAATCCAAGCAACTTGATTTGGAGTAATCGTGAGACTCCTCTGAAACACCACACTTTTCCAGCCCACCTTGGTACTGTAGTTCCCTTCGTTTGGAAACCACAAGGCCTGAAATACCTTGGGATAAATATCAAGTCACCAGTTAAAATATCAGGTCACTAGTTAAAATATCAGGTCAGAAGTACAAATATCAAGTCACCAGTTAAAATATGTTAAAAAGATGTTTGATATAAATGGACCAGGTCTCATTAAAACCATTAGGGATGATAATAAAACCATGAGGGATGACAATAAAACCATTAGGGATGACATTAAAACTGTTAGGAATGACCATAAAACCTTTTAAAACCATTAGAGATGACATTAAAAGCATTAGGGATGACATTAAAACCATTAGGGATGACATTACAACCTTTTAAAACCATTAGGGATGACATTACAACCTTTTAAAACCATTAGGGATGACATTAAAACTATTAGGGATGACATTAAAACTATTAGGGATGACATTAAAACCATTAGGGATGACATTAATACCATTAAGGATGATAATAAAACATGTTAAACCATTAGGGATGACATTACAACCTTTTAAACCATTAGGGATGACATTACAACCTTTTAAAACCATTAGGGATGACATTACAACCATTAGGGATGACATTACAACCATTAGGGATGACATTAAAACCCTTAGGGATGACATTAAAACCATTAGGGATGACATTAAAACCCTTAGGGATGACAGTAAAACCATTAGGGATGGTGGTGGCAGCATAATGCTGTTTCAGCAGCAGTGACTGGGAGACTATTCAGGATCGAGGCAAAGGTGAATGGAGCAAAGTACAGAGACATATTTGATGAAAACCTGCTCCAGAGCGCTCAGGGCCTCAGACTGGGGCAAAAGTTCACCTTCCAACAGGACAACGACCCAAAGCACACAGCCACGACAGCCAGAGCCCGGACTTGAACCCGATTTAACATCTCTGGAGAGACCTGAAAATAGCTGAGCAGCAACGCTCCCCATCTAACCTGACAGAGCTTGAGAGGATCTGCATAGAAGAATGGGAGAAACTCCCCAAATACAAATGTGCCAAGCTTGTAGCGTCATACGCAAGAAGACTCGGGGCTATAATTGCTGCCAAAGGTGCTACAACAAAGTACTGAGTAAATGGTCTGAATACTTATGTAAATGTGATATTTCCATTTTTTCTTCTCTCATTGTTAGAGACAGGTGGGTGTCCACCCCAATGTGCTGCTTGTCATGATGACAGAGACCTGTCTCCGTCAACGAGTGAGAAGACTTGAAATAGACACGATGGCAGCGCACATATTGTCAGATTACTTTACTGAGCAAAAAATATATATATATATTTTAATAATGGAGCATTTTCTAAATTCAAACTGACCCTCTGCAACTGGACATATACATTTTATGAGACTCCTGTCGAGGACGAAGGTGTAGCACAACATTTTCTATGCTACACTAAACAGTTCCTTTCCTATAACTCCCAGTAATGGATACCAAAAATATTTAGTTAAATCACGTTATCTGGTGTAACAATCTGGTAGCTAAGAGAACTGGTGATCAGCAGATGATGAGAAAGGTGGTCATGATGAAATTGCCATTCGAAAAAGAAACATACAGTAAGTTCAGGGAATACTAAAGCTTCGGGAGAAGTGTTGTCATGATCAAACTGCCTTTCAGCTCCTCTGGAGTCATCGTCTGCTTGAAATCCATCAAGAGGGATACAGTTCTGCTACAATGACACATGCAGGCAAAGGAATTATGTTTCTCTCCATCTGGAATCTACTCCAGGAAGAAGCCCTGGCACCACACGGTAAGACGAAAAATGTCTACTCTAATGTACAGTTTGAACAACAGTTGAACCGTGCATAACATCAACATTAGGGTAGACTAGGTGAACATGCATACATGTGCTCAGGCACAGAGATTACATGTACAACCATATCTAGCCTAATAGAAAGAAATCTGGCATAACCCTCAACTTTTACACAGTAACCAAACCGTACAAATGAGCCTAGGTAGGTAGGCAGACGGTATCTAGCTACAGCTATGTCTATCAGGCTTAGGCATGCCCTCTTGGCGCTGGCATCCGCTGTAGCTGAGATTCTAATGTTAGCTAAATGTTTCAAATATTTTTCACTATATTCTGGTTGAAACAGGTTGAATGTCACCATGGAGCGAACTGCCGCTCCATCGTGGAATTCGTGCTGATGAAAGGAATCACTTAATAAAGCCACTGAGTCTGGTCAATTCTTTCAGTTTTGCCCAAAGAATTGTTGTTAGTGTCTAACTCCTTTTATTTTTTCAACCTGCCTTGGCCAAGGGATGGTGGCCAGAGCATGAAGCACTTCCCCACACAAGTTGTAGTCTTTCAGAGACTGGACAAAATGTGTCTGCTTGTGTATTTGCTAATGAATCAGTCGATAGGAACACCGCTAAAAGACATTCAATGGCTCTATCGAACATGGAGAACCATATCTACAGTATAACATAGAGCCTTATAGTGTGATCAGTATAACATAGAGCCTTATAGTGTGATCAGTATAACATAGAGCCTTCGCGAAATGCCACAAAGCAGGACTAACTGTATGTCTAGATCTCACCCCCCATCAATACATCAGAAACTGTCATAGGGTGTATCATTCAGCCCTGACCTGCCTTCCTCCTGGGCAATTATGCGGGACACATCTCACTGCCCTAGAAATGCCTCAGACCTGACGATAACAAGCCCAGATTACCCCAGGGTGAAATTCCCTTTTATCTGAAACAATACCTTCATGATAGAGGGCCCTTGTCCATTGATGATAACAGGCACATATCCTCCCAACTCAAAGTATCTTCTACGTAATCGGAACAGGGCAAATGTAGACTCCTCATGCAAAATTGCTTGCAGGTCTGATCTTACTGTCAATAAAGCATTTTTAAGTCTGGGCTTCTTTTGGTCCAACATAAACTACATTACCTAAAGTTTGTGTAGACGTGCTCGTCGAACATCTCATTCCAAAATTATGGGTATTGATATGGAGTTGGTCCCCTCTTTGCTGCTATAACAGCCTCCACTCTTCTGGGAAGTCATTAATATGGAGTTGGTGCCCCCTTTGCTGCTATAACAGCCTCCACTTTTCTGGGAAGGCTTTCCACTAGAGCATTAGTGAGGTAGAGGCACTGATGTTGGGACATTAGGCCTGGCTCGCCGTCGGCATTCCAATTCATCCCAAAGGTGTTCGATGGGGTTGAGGTCAGAACTCTGTTTCAGGCCAGTCAAGTTCTTCCACACCGATCTCGACAAACCATTTCTGTATGGACCTCATTTTGTGCACGGGGGCATTGTCATGCTGAAATTAGTGATGATGAATTCAGACATTTCCTTCCTCATCTACCAATAGAGTTTTTTTAATCTCCTCTGTTTAATTCTGTCTGTGTTGACGGATGGAGAGAACATAACTGACAGGGGGGAGTGCCCTGAAATGATAATGATATGAATCTGAGAGCCAATCACATTCTCCATTAGAGATCATGATAAGAGGTAGTCTATTCCAGAACGTTGGAGTAGAGAGTATATTCACCAGAGTAGAGGTTGACTAAGCATCATATATCAGTAAATGCCAACGAGCTCTGCAGTTCCTTGAAAGCAGCTGATAGAGCTCTATCTGATGGAAGGGGATGACTACAGCAGTCTACTGTAGAATCATTAACCAGTCTCCTCCCATCAGAATGGGTTCCCCGGCAAACTTCCATAACAGTACATTAAGGGGAGATAAGAACATAGCTTGTGCAGAATTAGGAGAATAAATGTTTACAGGTGTACATTTTTTTCATTTTATAAAAAAACCTGCCATCTTTGTCAGATATCAGTTATGAGTCTTAAAGAGAGTCTCTTAGAAGCTAAGATGCTGACACCTTATGCTGCTCCGCTACCTGGTGCTGACCAGCCCATCGCTGTTTTAACTTGAAAGATTCCTCCTTGTTAAAACCCTGAAAGCCTATTGATGCCCCAGTGCATCAATCTAAGTGACATAATAAAAAAATTGCTATCAAAATCCGTCTGTTTAAGATGGAGATATTTATTTATGTATTTTTTTGCTGTGTCTCAATCCACCACATCCGCCGATGTCATCCTTCCGTACATACGGGTGAAAGTGGCAGAACTACAGTGCTGTTTGTCAGACAAGGACACATCCCGAAAAATGGTGTCCTCAAGAAAACGTATGGAGCATCCAAACGGATTGGCCTAAAAACAAATATGACCCTACTGTAGAACGGGAAGACTCTACGACCCCCATAGTGTCACTGGACTCGTCTGAAGGGGAGACTCTACGACCCCCATAGTGTCACTGGACTCGTCTGAAGGGGAGACTCTACGACCCCCATAGTGTCACTGGACTCGTCTGAAGGGGAGACTCTACAACCCCAACAGTGTCACTGGACTCGTCTGAAGGGGAGACTCTACAACCCCGACAGTGTCACTGGACTCGTCTGAAGGGGAGACTCTACGACCCCGACAGTGTCACTGGACTCGTCTGAAGGGGAGACTCTACAACCCCGACAGTGTCACTGGACTCGTCTGAAGGGGAGACTCTACGACCCCCACAGTGTCACTGGACTCGTCTGAAGAGAAGACTCTACAACCCCCACAGCGTCACTGGACTCGTCTGAAGGGGAGACTCTACAACCCCCACAGTGTCACTGGACTCGTCTGAAGGGGAGACTCTACAACCCCCACAGTGTCACTGGACCCGTCTGAAGGGGAGACTCTACAACCCCACAGTGTCACGGGATTTCTGCTTCTCCTTTTCGCCCCCATGTCTCATGATGTTCTGTCGGTCAATCCATCGTAGCAGGCGTGATGTTCTCTGAGGGCTCCATCATAGCAGGCGTGATGTTCTCTGAGGGCTCCATCATAGCAGGCGTGATGTTCTCTGAGGGCTCCATCGTAGCAGGCGTGATGTTCTCAGAGGGCTCCATCGTAGCAGGTGTGATGTTCTCTGAGGGCTCCATCGTAGCAGGCGTGATGTTCTCTGAGGGCTCCATCATAGCAGGCGTGATGTTCTCTGAGGGCTCCATCGTAGCAGGCGTGATGTTTTGTTAGAGGGCTCCATCGTAGCAGGTGTGATGTTCTGTGAGGGCTCCATCGTAGCAGGAGTGATGTTCTCTGAGGGCTCCATCGTAGCAGGCATGATGTTCTGTTAGAGGGCTCCATCGTTGCAAATCAAATTTATTTATATAGCCCTTCGTACATCAGCTGATATCTCAAAGTGCTGTATAGAAACCAATTATAAAACCCCAAACAGCAAGCAATGCATGTGAAAGAAGCACGGTGGCTAGGAAAAACTCCCTAGGAAAAACTCCCTAGAAAGGCCAAAAACCTAGGAAGAAACCTAGAGAGGAACCAGGCTATGAGGGGTGGCCAGTCCTCTTCTGGCTGTGCCGGGTGGATATTATAACAGAACATGGTCAAGATGTTAAAATGTTCATAAATGACCAGCATGGTCAAATAATAATAATCATAGTAGTTGTCGAGGGTGCAACAAGCACGTCCGGTGAACAGGTCAGGGTTCCATAGCCGCAGGCAGAACAGTTGAAACTGGAGCAGGTGTGATGTTCTCTGAGGGCTCCATCGTAGCAGGCGTGATGTTCTCTGAGGGCTCCATTGTAGCAGGCATGATGTTCTGTCAGAGGGCTCCATTGTACCAGGCGTGATGTTCTCTGAGGGCTCCATCGTAGCAGGCATGATGTTCTCTGAGGGCTCCATCGTAGCAGGAGTGATGTTCTGTCAGAGGGCTCCATCGTAGCAGGAGTGATGTTCTCTGAGGGCTCCATCATAGCAGGCATGATGTTCTGTTAGAGGGCTCCTTCGTAGCAGGAGTGATGTTCTGTCAGAGGGCTCCATCATACCAGGCATGATGTTCTCTGAGGGCTCCATCGTAGCAGGCGTGATGTTCTCTGAGGGCTCCATTGTAGCAGGCGTGATGTTCTCTGAGGGCTCCATCGTAGCAGGCGTGATGTTCTCTGAGGGCTCTATCGTAGCAGGCGTGATGTTCTCTGAGGGCTCCATCGTAGCAGGCGTGATGTTCTCTGAGGGCTCCATCGTAGCAGGCGTGATGTTCTGTTGGTTACTCCATTGTAGCAGCCGTGATTTTCTGTTGGTTACTCCATCGTAGCAGGCATATAAGTATGGACTTTGTGGTTCAGATGGGTTTGGTTGGGGTCGGAGGCCTTGGTGATGTCTCTCCACCTCTAGTACCGTGTCAGAATCCTTTAGGTCCAGAATCTACCGGAATATCTCACCCATCGTCTGGTCACCCCCTCTTTCAGGCCCACCAGAACCAGGTTATTGTGATTTGACTGTAGCCTGGGTCTCTAGGGCCCGATCCTCTGCCTTACTCTGTTCAGCGTCTTGTTAAACTTATTTAATACACTACATTGCCAAAAGTATGTGGACACTTGCTCGACCAACATCTCATTCCAAAATCATGGGTAAAAATATGTTGGTCCCTCTTTGTTGCTATAACAACCTCCTCTCTTCTGGGAAGGCTTTCCACCAGATGATGGGGACTTTCTTCCATTCAGCCACAAGTGTTAATGGAAAAATAGCAATTCGCTCATTACAGGGCAGCACAGCTGCCCCTTGGATGTACACAGAGAGCTAACATGTATAATATGCATGTCAATCTGTCCTGGCTCAAAGTGGAGAAGAGACTGACTTCATCACTACTTGTATTTATGAGAGGTATTGACATGTTGAAAGCACCAAGCTGTCTGTTTAATCGACTAGCACACAGCTCAGACACCTTTCATACCCCACAAGACATGCCACCAGAGGTCTCTTCACACCGATCTTGACAAATCATTTCTGTATGGACCTCTCTCGCTCTGAAATAGAAAAAGGCCTTCCCCAAACTGTTGCCACAAAGTTGGATGCACAGAATCGTCTTGAATATCATTGCATACCGTAGCATTAAGATTTCCCTTCACTGGAACTAAGGGGCCCAAACCATGAAAAACAGCCCCAGACCATTATTCGTCCTCCACCAAATTTTACAGTTGGTACTATGCATTGGGGAAGGTAGCGTTCTCCAGGCATCTGTGGAATCTGCCAAACCCAGATTCGTCATTCGGAATGCCCGATGGTGAAATGTGATTCATCACTCCAGAGAACGGGTTTCCACTGCTCCAGAATCCGATGACGGCGAGCTTTACACCACTCCAGCCGACGCTTGGCATTGCATATGGTTATCTTCGGCTTGTGTGCGGCTGCTCAGCCACGGAAACCCATTTCATGAAGTTCCCAACGAACAGTTTTTGTGCTGACGTTGCTTCCAGAGGCAGTTTGGAACTCAGTAGTGAGTGTTGCACCTGAGGACAGACAATTTTTATGCGCTAACCGTTTCAGTGCTCGGCAGTCCCATTCTGTGAGCTTGTGGAGCCTACCATTTCACGCCTGAGCTGTTGTTGCTCCTAGACGTTTCAATTTCAGAATAACAGCACTTACAGTTGACCGGGGCAGCTCTAGCAGGGCAGAAATTTGACAAACTGTCTTGTTGGTAAGGTGGCATCCTATGGCTACCTCCTCAGTCAGGTACCGTGCCCAGCTTGTCATCTCCTTGTTGGTCATAATATGTTTAGTAGGACGATGATCTGTACATCGTTTCTTTGCTATTTTCCTGGTCTCCCATTGGACTCCTCTAGCAGTAATTGACCCAACTATGTACAAAGTACAGTTTCCGAACTTGTCACGTCCTGACCATGGTAAGATATTATTTTCTATGGTAGAGTTGGCCAGGGCGTGACATGGGGTGTTTTGTGTTTTTCTAGGTTTTCTTTTTCTAGGTTTAAGTTCTAGGTTTCTATTTCTATGTTGTTGGTTTTTGGGATGATCTCCAATTAGAGGCAGCTAGTCCTCGTTGTCTCTAATTGGAGATCATATTTAAGTAGGGTTTTTTTCCACCTGTGTTTGTGGGCCGTTGCATTCTGTTTAGTCTCTGTACCTGCTAGAACTGTGAGTTGATCGTTTTCCGTTTGTTATTTTGTCATTAGTGTTTTTGAGTTAATACATTTCATCATGAGCACTCAACACGCTGCACTTTGGTCCCCTCTCTACGACAGCCGTTACAGAACTAGAAGTGGGCTGTTGAGAATGTATATTTGTCAAGGTCTGGAATGCGAGAGAAACTAGTTCGCCATTCCATCGTGTCACGTCAAGTTAAGGGTTAAGGTTTGAGGAAGGCTTAAAGTGGCACTCCACTCACTTAACACCTGACTTACTTAACAAAGGTCACACCTCAATAGGTCGTCAAGGTGTATTTATTATGGATCCCCATTAGTTCCTGCCAAGGCAGCAGCTACTCTTCCTGGGGTTTATTATGGATCTCCATTAGTTCCTGCAAAGGCAGCAGCTACTCTTCCTGGGGTTTATTATGGATCCCCATTACTTCCTGCCAAGGCAGCAGCTACTCTTCCTGGGGTTTATTATGGATCCCCATTAGTTCCTGCCAAGGCAGCAGCTACTCTTCCTGGGGTTTATTATGGATCCCCATTAGTTCCTGCCAAGGCAGCAGCTACTCTTCCTGGGGTTTATTATGGATCCCCATTAGTTCCTGTCAAGGCAGCAGCTACTCTTCCTGGGGTTTATTATGGATCCCCATTAGTTCCTGTCAAGGCAGCAGCTACTCTTCCTGGGGTTTATTATGGATCCCCATTAGTTCCTGCCAAGGCAGCAGCTACTCTTCCTGGGATTTATTATGGATCCCCATTAGTTCCTGCCAAGGCAGCAGCTGCTCTTCCTGGGATTTATTATGGATCCCCATTAGTTCCTGCCAAGGCAGCAACTAAGGCAGTTATATACAATTAATAAAAACATTACAATACATTCATAACATATTTCACATCACATTAAGTGTGTTTCCTCAGGCCACTACTCTACTACAGTACAAAATCCATGTGTACGTGTGTGTATAGTGTATATGTTATCATGTGTAGGTGTGTGTATAGTGTATATGTTATCATGTGTAGGTGTGTGCATAGTGTATATGTTATCATGTGTAGGTGTGTGTATAGTGTATATGTTATCATGTGTAGGTGTGTGCATAGTGTATATGTTATCATGTGTAGGTGTGTGCATAGTGTATATGTTATCATGTGTAGGTGTGTGTATAGTGTATATGTTATCATGTGTGTACACGTATACTCATGAGGTGTCCATGACAGCTGGCCTTTCCTCTTCAGTTCTCTATTACTCCTCAAGCATCAGACCAACAGACCATCAGACCAACAGACCATCAGACCAACAGACCATCAGACCATCAGACCAACAGACCATCAGACCATCAGACCATCAGACCATCATACCATCAGACCATCAGACCAACAGACCATCAGACCATCAGACCAACAGACCATCAGACCATCAGACCATCAGACCAACAGACCATCAGACCATCAGACCATCAGACCATCAGACCAACAGACCATCAGACATCAGACCAACAGACCATCAGACCATCAGACCATCAGACCAATAGACCAACAGACCATCAGACCATCAGACCAACAGACCATCAGACCATCAGACCATCAGACCATCAGACCACCAGACCACCAGACCATCAGATCATCAGACCAACAGACCATCAGACCACCAGACCACCAGACCATCAGATCATCAGACCAACAGACCATCAGATCATCAGACCATCAGACCATCAGACCATCAGACCATCAGACCAGGAGACCATCAGACCATCAGGACCACCAGACCATCAGGCCATCAGACCAACTCCTTGAAGTTTGCAGTTGTTGTAATTTACTGTATTTATTCATACGATATCACTTTTCAAAAGTAAAAGTCAAAATATCTGTAAATGACGTATTTAAAAATAAAAAATAAAACATATAAATAAGTTTATGAGTTGAGAAATAAATGTGGTAGCTGAGATACTTTTCAAAAATGTTTCTCAGCTGTTATAGCTAGAAGCCTAATCAGTAAACACCTAGACACTCTCTGGCACCCCCCTGGGGAGGCTCACCTCACTCTCTGGCACCCCCCTGGGGAGGCTCACCTCATTCTCTGGCACCCCCCTGGGGAGGCTCACCTCACTCTCTGGCACCCCCCTGGGGAGGCTCACCTTTACTCTCTGGCACCCCCCTGGGGAGGCTCACCTCACTCTCTGGCACCCCCCTGGGCAGGCTCACCTCACTCTCTGGCACCCCCCTGGGGAGGCTGACCTCACTCTCTGGCACCCCCCTGGGGAGGCTCACCTCACTCTCTGGCACCCCCCTGGGGAGGCTCACCTCACTCTCTGGCACCCCCCTGAGGAGGTTCACCTGTCCCTCTGGCACCCCCCTGGGGAGGCTCACCTCACTCTCTGGCACCCCCCTGGGGAGGCTCACCTCACTCTCTGGCACCCCCCTGGGGAGGCTCACCTCACTGTCTGGCACCCCCCTGGGGAGGCTCACCTCACTGTCTGGCACCCCCCTGGGGAGGTTCACCTCACACTTTGAAAACCTCTGCATTAAACTATCAAGCGAGCTTGCTTGCAATGTAATAATGAATAATGTGATGCAAATTAATTTGGTTAAGTTTGCTCTGTGTAATGCATACTGTCTGTAAACTAGTGACTGATATCACACTCCGCTCTCACTCTGTATCTTCATACACACACACCCTCTTGGAGGATCTCTTATCAGAGCTGGAGTGGATGAGAAGAGCGTTGTGTGTGTGTGTGTGTGTGTGTGTGTGTGTGTGTGTGTGTGTGTGTGTGTGTGTGTGTGTGTGTGTGTGTGTGTGTGTGTGTGTGTGTGTGTGTGTGTGTGTGTGTGTGTGCTGATAGGTTGGAGGGCTTGATTGAGTGTGGAAATGTGACAATTGTCAGAGACACCAAGGGGAAAAAAATGTAACACTTAGCCTGTCGAGAAAGGTTTCGGAGTTGGGACTGTTGTTCCCTCGTCTCCCCAATTTCAATTAGTTTGAGAGACAGAGAGAGAGACAGAGAGAGAGAGAGACAGAGACAGAGAGAGAGAGAGAGACAGAGAGAGACAGAGAGAGAGAGAGAGAGAGACAGAGACAGAGACAGAGACAGAGACAGAGAGAGAGACAGAGAGAGAGAGAGAGAGAGAGAGAGAGAGAGAGATATGAGTAAAGACAGAGGAGAGGATATAATAGACCTTGTCTGAAGATGTCTAACATGTTAAACTAACGACCCCCCCCCTCCCCCCCATCCCCCCCCCCCCCCCCCCACACACACACGCTCACACACCGTAAATCTCACTAATAAGGCTGTGGAGCCCGGTAACCTGGGCGATAAATAAGAACCTCGTCGACCGGAAACTACAAAGACTTGGTCCACACACACACACACACACACACACACACACACACACACACACACACACACACACACACACAAACACACACAAACACACACACACCTTCATGTTTCTCTCTCTTTCCCCACCGTCATTACAACGAGTTATGGGACCAGCCCACACTTTACTGTGTGTGTTAGACAGAAAGGCCATTGATATGATGAACGTGAGCATTTTATCTGACTGATCAGCATTCTGTGTGTGTTATTAATGATGTGAGGGGGGGGGACATCTGTCTCCAGGCGCAATCAGCCGTTACCGTAGAAACGGACCGCACCGAAAAGAACCAGACTCTCCTTAAAACAACACACACACACACACACACACACACACACACACACACACACACACCCTCTGTCTCTCTCAGAGTGAGGAGTGATACACACATCTACTCTTGGAGGGGGAGAAATAGACGGATGGAGAGAGAAAGGGATTGAGGCTATTAAAGTGTTTGGGTTTAATTCTGGGTGGGGTTAAGGGATACAGGGATGGAAGGAAGGATGGAAGGAAGGAAGGAAGGAAGGAAGGAAGGAAGGAAGGAAGGAAGGAAGGAAGGAAGGATGGATGGATGGATGGATGGATGGATGGATGGATGGATGGATGGATGGATGGATGGAGGGATGGAGGGATGGAGGGATGGATGGATGGATGGATGGATAGAGGGATGGATGGATGGATGGATGGAGGGATGGATGGATGGATGGATGGATGGATGGATGGATGGATGGATGGATGGATGGATGGATGGATGGAGGGATGGATGGATGGATGGATGGAGGGATGGATGGATGGAGGGATGGATGGATGGATGGAGGGATGGATGGAAGGATGGATGGATGGGAGAGATGGAGGGAGAGATGGAGGGATGGATGGATGGATGGATGTGGGAGGAGAGGACACATATTACCAGACCACATCTCTGATGAGGACCTTCTCCCCCTGACTCCTCCCCTCTTCTCCCCTGACTCCTCCCCTCTTCTCCCCCTGACTCCTCCCCTCTTCTCCCCTGACTCCTCCCCTCTTCTTCCCTTAACTCTTCCCCTCTTCTCCCCTGTCTCCTCCCCTCTTCTTCCCCTGACTCCTCCCCTCTTCTTCCCCTGACTCCTCCCCTCTTCTTCCCCTGACTCCTCCCCTCTTCTTCCCCTGACTCCTCCCCTCTTCTTCCCCTGACTCCTCCCCTCTTCTCCCCCTGATTCCTCCCCTCTTCTTCCCTTAACTCCTCCCCTCTTCCCCAGGTTTAAGTATGACCCTAAACTCTGTCTCACGGCAGAATTAGATCTATGTTTCTCAAACATCAAATTTCAAAGTGTTTAAGGTAAAGGTTAGCCATTAACTCTGAATTGATTAAGGTTAGCCATTAACTCTGAATTGATTAAGCTTAGCCATTAATGCTGAATTGATTAAGGTTAGCCATTAACTCTGAATTGATTAAGGTTAGGGTTAAGGTTTAGGCTAGGCTTAAAACTAAAATATAAACATCTTCATTCAATCGCTTGATTCAACCTTTGGAAACAGAGGCAGATGGTTATGCCCATCCATATCCACAACACCTAGTAAAACCCAAAACAAGTTGGAGGTAACAGAGCTCACTGTTGCCCCTGGTGGCCAGTTTCCATGTCATCTCCCGACGTCCTCAGACATGGATGGACGTCCAATACTGACTTGTATTACGGATGACTTGGCTGGAATAATAGTTTTTAACGGACATTTCTGTTATTTAAGAAAGTATAAACAACTAATTGACCGATGTCAGTTTAATTATTTGAATTCCATATTATTATCTTTCTTTTTTTCTGTGAGCTCAAGGCCCATTTTTTGAAGAGATAAATCAGATCAAGCCCAAACGTGCGATGTAGCAGGGAGTTGTAGTTTCCAACAAGCCGATATTCTACATAGTTTACAGCAGAAAATGTGTTAAGTAACTACAATGACCACAATCCATGACGTGCCAACTTGTCTGTTCTCTGTTTCTTTGATGTCTGCTAAGTACGAGACAGAAGAAGCTGTGATGGAGACGGACAAAGAGCAATTGCTTCACCAGGTATCTCTACCTGAAAACACATTATCTAATTGATTGATAGTATGCCTTATCAGTCATGAAAGTATGCCTTATTTACTTTGAAGAACTACTAAAATAGTGATTTTGTCAGACAGCAACTCTATAGAGATGAGATGATGACTTGGAAAGAAATAATAAAGACATCAAATAAAACGAATATTTTATTAAAGTAAATGTGAATAACTGATGGTTACTGGTCAGCAGTAAAGGACAGTCATTACCCTCAGGGGACTTTTATTCATTGTTTTATTCTGTGTTGTTACAGCATTCAGCCCACATAATGCACAGTGCATTTAGCATCGGAAAAAAAGTTATCAAAACAGAAAAACTGTGATTGTTTTTTAATAATCTAAACGAAACCGAACTGAGAAAGCACTAATGGCTCAGCACTACTGAATAACAACGTGTTAACACTAGAGGTGTTGCAGAAATGCCGTCTCTCACACACACACACACACACACACACACACACACACACACACACACACACACACACACACACACACACACACACACACACACACACACACACACACACACACACACACACACACACACACACACAATGCTCATTAGGCCATACAGTAATTTCCTTATTTCAACCCTTCCCCTCCGCTGGCAGGTATGGAGTGATTTGGTGTTTCCTGCCACCAGACTCTAATGGACATCTGGTGGCACACACACACACACACACACACACACACACACACACACACACACACACACACACACACACACACACACACACACACACACATATATAGGAAGAGTGATGAGGAGAGAGGGATGAATTAAAAGGCTCAATTGGAAGGAAAGTAGGGAGGAAAGGAGAGAAGGAAGAAGTGTGTGTGTGTGTGTGTGTGTGTGTGTGTGTGTGTGTGTGTGTGTGTGTGTGTGTGTGTGTGTGTGCGCGTGTGTGTGTGTGTGTGTGTGTGGTGTGTGTGTGTGTGTGGTGTGTGTGTCAGTGTGTGTGTACCACCAGATGTCCATTATAGTGTGTGGCAAGGTTATTATAGTAAACTAGAACTGAAACTAAAAATGAAAACTAATGATGAAAAAACGGCCAGGTCACCGTGATACATGGCAGTATTTGATGTCCATTCATGTCTGAGGAAGTCGGGAGATGACGTGGAAACTGGCCACTAGAGACAGCAGTGAGCAGTGTTACCTTCAAGAAGGTTTCGGTTTTGCTCGGCATTGTGGACGGGAATGGCGGATGGGCGTAAGCATCTGATTCCAAAAGTTGTAAGTTCAAATCCAGTGATAGAAAGTTGTTTTTGAGATATTAGTTTTAAGCCTATCCCAAACAAGGCTATCCCAAACCTTAAAAATACTTTTATTAAACACTCAGAGTTAATGCCTAACCTCATGTTGTCAGAGTTAATGCCTAACCTCATGTTGTCAGAGTTAATGCCTAACCTTATGATGTCAGAGTTAATGCCTAACCTAATGATGTCAGAGTGCCTAACCTCATGATGTCAGAGTTAATGCCTAACCTCATGATGTCAGAGTTAATGCCTAACCGTATGATGTCAGAGTTAATGCCTAACCTCATGATGTCAGAGTTAATGCCTAACCTCATGTTGTCAGAGTTAATGCCTAACCTCATGTTGTCAGAGTTAATGCCTAACCTTATGATGTCAGAGTTAATGCCTAACCTAATGATGTCAGAGTGCCTAACCTCATGATGTCAGAGTTAATGCCTAACCTCATGATGTCAGAGTTAATGCCTAATCGTATGATGTCAGAGTTAATGCCTAACCTCATGATGTCAGAGTTAATGCCAAACCTCATGATGTCAGAGTTAATGCCTAACCTCATGATGTCAGAGTTAATGCCTAACCTTATGATGTCTTAGTTAATGCCCAACCTCAAGATGTCAGAGTTAATGCCCAACCTCATGATGTCAGAGTTAAAGCCTAACCTTATGATGTCAGAGTTAATGCCTAACCTAATGATGTCAGAGTGCCTAACCTCATGATGTCAGAGTTAATGCCTAACCTTATGATGTCTTAGTTAATGCCCAACCTCAAGATGTCAGAGTTAATGCCTAACCTCATGATGTCAGAGTTAATGCCTAACCTCATGATGTCAGAGTTAATGCCAAACCTCATGATGTCAGAGTTAATGCCTAACCTCATGATGTCAGAGTTAATGCCTAACCTTATGATGTCAGAGTTAATGCCTAACCTAATGATGTCAGAGTGCCTAACCTCATGATGTCAGAGTTAATGCCTAACCTCATGATGTCAGAGTTAATGCCTAACCGTATGATGTCAGAGTTAATGCCTAACCTCATGATGTCAGAGTTAATGCCAAACCTCATGATGTCAGAGTTAATGCCTAACCTCATGATGTCAGAGTTAATGCCTAACCTTATGATGTCTTAGTTAATGCCCAACCTCAAGATGTCAGAGTTAATGCCCAACCTCATGATGTCAGAGTTAAAGCCTAACCTTATGATGTCAGAGTTAATGCCTAACCTAATGATGTCAGAGTGCCTAACCTCATGATGTCAGAGTTAATGCCTAACCTTATGATGTCTTAGTTAATGCCCAACCTCAAGATGTCAGAGTTAATGCCTAACCTCATGATGTCAGAGTTAATGCCTAACCTCATGATGTCAGAGTTAATGCCAAACCTCATGATGTCAGAGTTAATGCCTAACCTCATGATGTCAGAGTTAATGCCTAACCTTATGATGTCTTAGTTAATGCCCAACCTCAAGATGTCAGAGTTAATGCCCAACCTTATGATGTCAGAGTTAATGCCTAACCTCATGATGTCAGAGTTAATGCCTAACCTCATGATGTCAGAGTTAATGCCTAACCGTATGATGTCAGAGTTAATGCCTAACCTCATGATGTCAGAGTTAATGCCTAACCGTATGATGTCAGAGTTAATGCCTAACCTCATGATGTCAGAGTTGATGCCTAACCTCATGATGTCAGAGTTAATGCCTAACCTCATGATGTCAGAGTTGATGCCTAACCTTATGATGTCAGAGTTAATGCCTAACCTTATGATGTCAGAGTTAATGCCTAACCTCATGATGTCAGAGTTAATGTCTAACCTCATGATGTCAGAGTTAATGTCTAACCTCATGATGTCAGAGTTAATGCCCAACCTCATGATGTCAGAGTTAATGCCTAACCTCATGATGTCAGAGTTGATGCCTAACCTCATGATGTCAGAGTTAATGCCTAATCTTAACCTTAAGCACTTTGAAATTCAACATTTGAAACAACTTCGGAATTTGACATTTGAGAGACTGTGAGACTGTGAGAGCTTGTTGGAAAAAAAACATTAAGTAAATTTAAATAAACCAATTAAGAAAGTTATTTGAAAAATGGAACTATAATACAACTATTATATTTAACTGCAACAAAAAAAAAATCATGAATTAAGTTCAGTTTTGGGGGGGGCAAAAATCTAATGAGGTTTTCAAGCATTTTTTGAATGGGATTTTCAAGCTTTTGAATCTGGCCGGTCAAATTAAGATTGACTTTATAATTTAAAGGTAGACTCAGTGAGATATTGGGCGCGTTTGAGTAGTAAAGCTAAAGAAACCAACTGTAGACGAAGGTCAAGGAGTGAAGTCGGGGTGGTGAAGTCAGGGGAGGTGCATCTGCAACAGCTGAAAGTCGAACAGACAGGGTCTGGTAGTGCTCCGGTCCCAACAACATCAAACTGTTTTAGAGACTGACAGACAGGGTCTGGTAGTGCTCCAGTCCCAACAACATCAAACTGTTTTAGAGACTGACAGACAGGGTCTGGTAGTGCTCCAGTCCCAGCAACATCAAACTGTTTTAGAGACTGACAGACAGGGTCTGGTAGTGCTCCAGTCCCAGCAACATCAAACTGTTTCAGAGACTGACAGACAGGGTCTGGTAGTGCTCCAGTCCCAGCAACATCAAACTGTTTTAGAGACTGACAGACAGGGTCTGGTAGTGCTCCAGTCCCAGCAACATCAAACTGTTTTAGAGACTGACAGACAGGGTCTGGTAGTGCTCCAGTCCACCACAGCACTGCCCCTCTTGCTTTTCTGATTTATCTTAACTATTGTCTATTGTCCTTGAGAACTATGATGAAATCATTGTGTTGGGTGATTTTAATACTCATGTTGACAAAGAGACTGACTCCAAGGCCATTGAATTTATGAATCTTTTGAGTTCTATGGACTTTATCCAACATGTCACTGTGCCCACCCATAACCACAGCCATACTCTGGACCTGGTTATTATCAAGGGGCTTTCTACTGGGCCCACCCATAACAACAGCCATACCCTGGACCTGGTTATTATCAAGGGGCTTTCTACTGGGCCCACCCATAACAACAGCCATACCCTGGACCTGGTTATTATCAAGGGGCTTTCTACTGGGCCCACCCATAACCACAGCCATACTTTGGACCAAGGGGCTTTCTATTGACATATCCTCTATTGTTGATGTTGCTTTATCTGATCACCACTGGGGATGTTTACTACCTTGTTGCTCATAGAACAGGGTAATACTGAGCGCAGTATTAAGAAACACTATTTTATCTCTGATGTTGATACAGAGTGTATGAACAATACTCCACCACCTATTCTGCCTTCTTCTTGTGATGGTTGATAACTTCAATAGTAAATGAAGGGCAACCATTGATGCCATCGCTCCAGTAAGGTTGAAAAGGACACATCCAAGCAGAGAGCCCAGAGTGAGGAAACTAGTCTATTAAAGAGAAATTGCAGAAAGGCAGAGCGGAAGTGGAGAAAGTTGCAGGTCCATTATGATATTCTGAGAGAGCAACTTGGCATATATAACAAGGTCATTAGAAATGAGAGAGCATCATATATAACAAGGTCATTAGAAATGCCAGACGGGCTAATTTTACTAACTTGATCACTATTAATCAGAATAATTAGGGAGTGCCCTTCTCCACCATTGATGGCCTGATAAATCCCACCCCCGCAAACCTATGTGAACTCTCCTCTTGTAACGGTCATCGTACGGAGTAGACCAAGGCGCAGCGGGTTGAGTGCTCATATTTAACTTTTATTGAACACATAAAGAAAACAAGAAAACGAACGACCGACAAACAGTCTTGCAGGCTACACACAGCAATGCAAAAACAATTTCCCCACAAAAGACAGGTGAAGAAAGGGCTATGACTCCCAATCAGCAACAACGATGTACAGCTGTTCTTGATTGAGAGCCATACCAGGCCAACAAAGAAATACACAACCTAGAAAATCATAGAAATACAAAACCAGAACAATACCCAAAAAACCCCGAACCACATAAAACAAACACCCTCTGCCACGTCCTGACCAAACTACAATAACAAACACCCCCTTTACTGGTCAGGACGTGACACCTCTACATCTAAATGTGATGAGTTTGCAGCATATTTCAGAGATAAGATAACCAACATTAGGCTGGGTATCAGTTGACCTCACAATCAAATGCCGACCGTATTACCTCCCAAGAGAATTCTCTTTGGTTATAGTCACAGCCGTGTATATTCCCCCTCAAGCCAATACCACAACGGCCCTCAAGGAACTACACCGGACTTTATGCAAACTGGAAACCACATATCCTGAGGCAGCATTTATTGTAGCTGGGGATTTTAACAAAGCAAATTTGAGGAAAACGCTACTGAAGTTCTATCAACACATTTTAGTACTCACGCTGGGAAAACACTCGACCACTGCTATTCTCTGTTCCGGGATACCTACAAGGCCCTCCCTGCCCTCCCTTTGGAAAATCAGATCATGACTTCATCTTACTCCTCCCTTCATATGGGCAGAAAGTCAAACAGGAAGTACCCGTGCTAAGGTCTATTCAATGCTGGTCTGACTAATCAAAATCCATGCTTGAAATGTTCTGATCACACGGACTGGGATGTGTTCAGGGTAGCCTTGGATAATAACATTGATGTAGACACGGTGACGGAGTTCATCAGGAAGTGTATAGGGAATGTTGTTCTCCCTGTGACTATTAAAACCTACCCAAACCAGAAACCGTGGATAGATTGCAGCATTCGCGCTAAACTGAAAGCGCGAACCAGCACATTTAACCATGACAAGGGGACTGGGAATATAGTTGAATACAAACAGTGTAGTTATTCCCTCCGTAAGGCAATCAAACAGGCCAAATATCAGTACAGAGACAAATGTTTATTGAGTGTATGAGTAATACTCCACCACCTATTCTGCTTTCACGTCTACTCCCCTCTGACGTTCGACGTTGCTGGTTTACTAACCACCTAGGATCCATCATTACGCTCACCTGCACATCATCATCAGACACACCTGGACTCCATTACCTCACTTATTACCTCCCATATATCTGGCACTCCCCTAGGTTCTTTACCCCAGTCAGTATTGTTTATGTGTTTCATGTCTATACGCTACTCGTGTTTGTTATATTGTTCGCTGTTACGTTTATTATTAAACTCACCACCTGCACTTGCTGTCCGACTCCGAGCGTATACGTTACATCTGCCTTCCTGTTTTGATGATTTAGTTGATAACTTTATTAGCAAATTATTAAGGACATCCATTGATGCCATAGCTTCAGTAAAGTTGAAAAGGCCACAAGGCAGTGCGGAAGTGGAGAAAGTCAAAGTTCCAGGTCCATTATGATGTTCTGAGAGAGCAACTTGGCATATTTAACGAGGTCATTAGAAATGCCAGACGGGCTAATTTTACTAACTTTATCACTATTAATCAGAATAATTAGGGAGTGCCCTTCTCCACCATTGATGGCCTGATAAATCCCACCCCCACAAATCTATGTGAACTTTCCTCCACATCTAAATGTGATGAGTTTACAGCATATTTCAGAGACGAGATAACCAACACTAGGCTGGGTATCAGTCAAGATCTGATGAGAAGTTTGATGATATGTGCCCTAGCTTATCACTCAAAGGCACTGTAGATTTATTTTCCCTGGTTGACACAGACATGCTCAGGAAAGTGATATCACAATTTAAGTCTCCTACCTGCCTTCTTGGTCCAATCCCCACCACCTTATCTGAAGAAATGCAAGCTATAGTTAATCACTCCCTGTCCACAGACACTTACCTCACTGCACTAAAAACTGATATAGTGAAACCCTTTCTGAAGAAAAGTCATCTAGATTCTTCAGCTCTTAGCAATTTTCGGCCAACATTCCATTCTTAAGCAAAATTCTGGAGAAATTGTTGTTCAAACAGCTAAAATATTTTTTAAATGCCAACTGTATTTTCGAAAAATTCCTATCTGGTTTTCATGCCCATCACAGCACAGAGATAGCCTTAGTTAAACAGCCTTAGTTAAAGTGGTAAATGATCTTAGAGCCAACACAGAGACACTCTTAGTTAAAGTGGTAAATGATCTTAGAGCCAACACAGAGGTCTTAGTTAAACAGGCCATAGTTAAAGTGGTAAAGTAAATTTACATATACATGTTATTCAATAATTTCAACCAAACTGCTCACGCATGTCAACGAGCGTCTGCGTAGAACTTGGTTCTATTTTTGATGCTTGACATGCTGCAAGTCCTGCCTCTCCCATCTCATTGGTTTTTAGGAGCATATACAGTCAAAATAAAACATAATAAAAGTACATTTGAATGACACTAAGTGGCAGTGTTTTTACAACTAATGCCGGTTTGCCTGAGGCTGATGCCGTGCAGGTGTTTGTACAAGTGGCACCCAACTGTATATGTTTGTGTGCATGTCTGGCACTATTACATGTATGTGTGTGTTCTTGTATGTGTTTATTTGAATGAGAGTGTGTGTATATGCATGTGTACAAACACCTGCACGGCATCAGCCTCAGGCAAACCGGCATTAGTTGTAAAAACACTGCCACTTAGTGTCATTCAAATGTACTTTTATTATGTTTTATTTTGACTTTTTTTCCTCTTTATCTTTTGACCATCATTCTCTCTCTCACACAGCCCGGTCTAGTCTACTGGAATGCTCCCCTGTCTGATCTACCCAACGAGTCTAGTCAGCATATTTTGTATTGAAGTGCTGCATTTGACACTATTGATCATGATGTCCTTCTGGACAGACTGGAGAGATGAGTTGGCCATTCCAGTCCTGTTCTAACTGGAGAGGTGGTTGGCCTCTCTGGTCCAGTTCTAAATGGAGAGGTGGTTGGCCTCTCTGGTCCAGTTCTAAATGGAGAGGTGGTTGGCCTCTCTGGTCCAGTTCTAAATGGAGAGGTGGTTGGCCTCTCTGGTCCTGTTCTAAATAGAGAGGTGGTTGGCCTCTGGTCCTGTTCTAAATGGAGAGGTGGTTGGCCTCTCTGGTCCAGTTCTAAATGGAGAGGTGGTTCGCCTCTCTGGTCCAGTTCTAAATGGAGAGGTGGTTGGCCTCTCTAGTCCTGTTCTAAATGGAGAGGTGGTTGGCCTCTCTGGTCCAGTTCTAAATGGAGAGGTAGTTGGCCTCTCTGGTCCTGTTCTAAATGGAGAGGTGGTTGGCCTCTCTGGTCCAGTTCTAAATGGAGAGGTGGTTGGCCTCTCCAGTCCTGTTCTAAATGGAGAGGTGGTTGGCCTCTCCAGTCCTGTTCTAAATGGAGAGGTGGGTTGGCCTCTCCGGTCCAGTTCTAAATGGAGAGGTGGTTGGCCTCTCTGGTCCAGTTCTAAATGGAGAGGTGGTTGGCCTCTCTGGTCCTGTTCTAAATGGAGAGGTGGTTGGCCTCTCTGGTCCTGTTCTAAATGGAGAGCTGGTTGGCCTCTCTGGGCCTGTTCTAAATGGAGAGGTGGTTGGCCTCTCTGGTCCAGTTCTAAATGGAGAGGTGGTTGGCCTCTCTGGTCCTGTTCTAAATAGAGAGGTGGTTGGCCTCTGGTCCTGTTCTAAATGGAGAGGTGATTGGCCTCTCTGGTCCAGTTCTAAATGGAGAGGTGGTTGGCCTCTCTGGTCCAGTTCTAAATGGAGAGGTGGTTGGCCTCTCTAGTCCTGTTCTAAATGGAGAGGTGGTTGGCCTCTCTGGTCCAGTTCTAAATGGAGAGGTGGTTGGCCTCTCTAGTCCTGTTCTAAATGGAGAGGTGGTTGGCCTCTCTGGTCCAGTTCTAAATGGAGAGGTGGTTGGCCTCTCTGGTCCTGTTCTAAATGGAGAGCTGGTTGGCCTCTCTGGGCCTGTTCTAAATGGAGAGGTGGTTGGCCTCTCTGGTCCAGTTCTAAATGGAGAGGTGGTTGGCCTCTCCGGTCCAGTTCTAAACTGGTTTAGGACCTATTTAACCATCAAGAGTTTTTTGTCACTCTTGGTGAACATAACTCAGATAAATACATGTAACGTGGTGTTCCACAAGGTTCTATTTGGGTCCGGTACTGTTCAGTTTATATATGTTACCCCTTGGCAGCGTTATCAGAAAGCACAGCTTTGATTTTGGGTCCAGTACGGTTCAGTTTATATATGTTACCCCTTGGCAGCGTTATCAGAAACCTCAGCATTGATTTTCACTGCTATGCAGACGATACACAACTTTACATTTCTGTGTTACCAGAGGATTTTAGCTCCACAGATAAATTATTAGCCCCTATTAATCATTTAAATACTTGGATGGCTCCAACTTCCTCCAGCTAAATCAAGACATAGACCGAGGTACTTATTGCTGGTGCCAATGCACAGAGAGAGAATCTGGCCTCACGTTTTAATTCACGGGCAAAAAAGATAAAAACCTAGGTGTTATTATAGATTATGAACTCAATTTCGAATCACACATTAGGAATGTGACCAAAATAGTTTTTTTGCCAGCTGTGGAACAAGGTGGAGATAGAGAGACTCATCAATGCTTTTATTACAAGCAGGCTTGGCTACTGTAATGCCCCCCGTCTGATCTACCCAACAAAGCCATCGGTGAACTGCAAAACATACAGAATGCTGCAGCACAGTACTGATCAGGAACACAGAACAGAGAGCACACATTACATCGGTTTTAAGGTCTCTGCACTGGCTGCCTGTGAGTTTAACAATTCATTTTAAGATTCTTCTATTGGTTTTTAAATCAACCCACGACTGAGCGCCCCAATACATGTCAGACATGCTTTTAAGTTACGTACCCAGTAGGTCATTCAGGTCCACTGGTCTTTTAACTACCACAAAGTCTAGGACCAAGAGGCATGGAGAGGCCTCCATTATCTGGAATAGCCTGCCAGAGAACCTGAGGGGGACCAAGAGGCATGGAGAGGCCTCCATTATCTGGAATAGCCTGCCAGAGAACCTGAGGAGGACCAAGAGGCATGGAGAGGCCTTCATGATCTGGAATAGTCTGCCAGAGAACCTGAGGGGGACCAAGAGGCATGGAGAGGCCTCCATTATCTGGAATAGCCTGCCAGAGAACCTGAGGGGGACCAAGAGGCATGGCCTCCATTATCTGGAATAGCCTGCCAGAGAACCTGAGGGGGGCCAAGAGGCATGGCCTCCATTATCTGGAATAGCTGCCAGAGAACCTGAGGGGGGCCAAGAGGCATGGCCTCCATTATCTGGAATAGCTGCCAGAGAACCTGAGGGGGACCAAAACTATATTTAAAAGAGATCTTAAAACACACCTTTTTAGCTTTGCTTTTCATTTGGCAACTTTTTTAGTGTTTCAGTTTTTATCGCTGTTCTTTAGTTTTTTATCCTCTTATGTTTGTTGTGTAGTAAACATAACATTTTTCCTGTGAAGCACCTTCATGCATTCCATGCCTGAATTGTCCTTTGTAAATAAAGCTTGATTTGATTATCAAAGTTTTTCTTTATAACGTTGAAATAAACATGTCTCCAACCCACATATCACATACAAAAAAACTGAAATCATAATATTATGTCTACATTGAACAGTCAATTAGAGAGAGAGATCCTCAAATATCACATTTATTTGTACATATCCAGTGTACACATGAGTTGCGGGAAATTGGTTCCTGTTTCAATCATGTCTTTGGTCACGTTCGTGTGGGTCTAACCTTCACGAGAAGTTAAATTCTTCACGAGAAGTTAAAAAACTATCGGGGGAGGTTCCCTTCTTTACAGTTCAACCAATCCAGTAAATGTGGAGGAGGAGTTAAGATGGAGAGTCACCTTGTTATCGTCCAAAATGGAAGCGCAGAAAAGGCTCTCTTTCCATCCCCTGAAAACAAGAACATCCAGCTTTTGGAGCCTCGGCTGAGGCTAGGGTGCCTCAAACCAAAAAAACCTGATGATTGGTTGACAATAGAGCCTCAAAACAGAAACCCCCTAATGATTGGTTGACAAAAGAGCCTCAAACAAAACCCCCCTAATGATTGGTTGACAATAGAGCCTCCCACAGTGCAGGTGACGGCTGGAGGAGGAAGTTGATGAAGAGACACCACAGAAACTTGCAGTCGACTGCAGTATTAAACTTCATGACCTTTGATCATACGATGTTTGTACATTTCCTGCAGTTGACTTGTCTGACAATTTTTTATCCCCATAATGCAACACAATTTGAAAGGCGGCGAGACTTGACCAAAGTGATCCGCTCAAGCGTGCCCCTTTCTACGACGCAAGACTTTGCTCTCACACAGAGTATCTGCTCATGTGCGCAGGTTCGCTTCACGCTGCTACAACGTGGCAGCTACGGGACTAAAATAGAGGAGAAGTTTAGTGTTGCGCTTCAATGCTCCTGGTTATGCGTAAATTGACCCACTACTACTGTTTACTTGGTGCATCTACGTCATCTCGCTGAGTCTTCCTTTAAACCTGACCTGTAACCTGACCCATCACCTTATGCATTACTGCCCCCCAGTTGCAAGAAGTGACATCCCCATAAACACATAAACTTACCTGACTCCTAGCCTCACAAGCATTTCTGTCCACAACCCTAAAACTGAAACAAAAATATATAAAATGAAATATAAATGTTTTATAAAACTTAATCCTTAAACTAAATAAAAACTAGTAAAGTGGATCTAACTGAAACTAAACTGAATTTAATTTTTTTAAATCTTAAACGAATAGAAAAGAAAACTAATATAAAAACAAAACTATGATAACCTTGGTGTGTGGGGGTAGTTCATATTCCTGCCACCTTTCTGCTTCACAGACACCATAACACACACACACACACACACACACACACACACACACATACACACACTCACACACACACACACACACACACACACACACACACACACACACACACACACACACACACACACACACACACACACACACACACACACACACACACACACACACACATTCACTCTCTCTCTGCTGGCTGTTAAATTCTCAGATAAAGATCACTTCCCTGTCAACACCTGTCTCTCTCCCTCTCTGACTAGAGGGCTGTTTACCCAACTAGATCTCACAGGTTTACGTCAGAATTAGACGTTCGTCCATGTTTCTCAAACGTCAAATTTCTAAGATGTTGTAAATTTCACATTTCTAATTGTTTAAGGTTATCTCTGAATTTTTAAGGTTAGGGTTAAGTTTAAGCATTAACTCCGAAATGTTGGTATTAACTCAAAATGGTTAAGGTTAAGTTTAGGCATTAACTCTGAATGGTTAAGGTAAGGGTTAAGGTTTGGGATAGGCTTAAAACCAAAATCTCAAAACAACTTTCTATCGCTGGATTCAAATTTGCAACCTTTGAAATTCAGTTTCAGTTCGTTTTCAGATCCAAATTACTAGTTTTTATTTAGTTTAAGTTTTATAAAACATTTCAAATTAAAAACATTTAGTTTCAGTTTCAGTGATTTGTGTTTTAAGGTCAATCCCAAACCTTAACCCTCACCTTAAACACATTGAGTTAATGCCCCCAATTTGTTATTTATTTATGATATTAGTGGATTAAAACTCGCAACCTTTGGAGCCAGCATTAACTGACACACACACACCATCCCAGCCCACAATGCTCTAGCAAAACCAACACCTACACTAAGGTTGCCCCTCGTGGCTGGTTATAAAGTGGTGTGAAGCTTTTATGAATGTGCTTATACCACAGGAGGAGTTGAGACATTCAAACAGTCTAAAAAAACATGGGCAAATGGGAGCACTACTGAAACACCCTCGCAGCTATCAGAGGACAGTGGGATGAGTATTGAGAAACTCCCTAGTGGTTATCAGAGGACAGTAGGATGAGTATTGAGAAACACCCTAGTGGTTATCAGAGGACAGTAGGATGAGTATTGAGAAACACCCCCTGGGTTATCAGAGGACAGTAGGATGAGTATTGAGAAACACCCCCTGGGTTATCAGAGGACAGAAGGATGAGTATTGAGAAACACCCCCATGGTTATCAGAGGACAGTAGGATGAGTATTGAGAAACACCCTAGTGGTTATCAGAGGACAGTAGGATGAGTATTGAGAAACACCCTAGTGGTTATCAGAGGACAGTAGGATGAGTATTGAGAAACACCCTAGTGGTTTTCAGAGGACAGTAGGATGAGTATTGAGAAACACCCTAGTGGTTATCAGAGGACAGTAGGATGAGTATTGAGAAACACCCCCTGGGTTATCAGAGGACAGTAGGATGAGTATTGAGAAACACCCCCTGGGTTATCAGAGGACAGTAGGATGAGTATTGAGAAACACCCCCATGGTTATCAGAGGACAGTAGGATGAGTATTGAGAAACACCCTAGTGGTTATCAGAGGACAGTAGGATGCGTATTGAGAAACACCCTAGTGGTTATCAGAGGACAGTAGGATGAGTATTGAGAAACACCCTAGGGGTTATCAGAGGACAGTAGGATGAGTATTGAGAAACACCCTAGTGGTTATCAGAGGACAGTAGGATGAGTATTGAGAAACACCCCCTGGGTTATCAGAGGACAGTAGGATGAGTATTGAGAAACACCCCCATGGTTATCAGAGGACAGTAGGATGAGTATTGAGAAACACCCTAGTGGTTATCAGAGGACAGTAGGATGAGTATTGAGAAACACCCTAGTGGTTATCAGAGGACAGTAGGATGAGTATTGAGAAACACCCTAGTGGTTTTCAGAGGACAGTAGGATGAGTATTGAGAAACACCCTAGTGGTTATCAGAGGACAGTAGGATGAGTATTGAGAAACACCCCCTGGGTTATCAGAGGACAGTAGGATGAGTATTGAGAAACACCCCCTGGGTTATCAGAGGACAGTAGGATGAGTATTGAGAAACACCCCCATGGTTATCAGAGGACAGTAGGATGAGTATTGAGAAACACCCTAGTGGTTATCAGAGGACAGTAGGATGAGTATTGAGAAACACCCTAGTGGTTATCAGAGGACAGTAGGATGAGTATTGAGAAACACCCTAGGGGTTATCAGAGGACAGTAGGATGAGTATTGAGAAACACCCTAGTGGTTATCAGAGGACAGTAGGATGAGTATTGAGAAACACCCTAGTGGTTGTCAGAGGACAGTAGGATGAGTATTGAGAAACACCCTAGTGGTTATCAGAGGACAGTAGGATGAGTATTGAGAAACACCCCCTGGGTTATCAGAGGACAGTAGGATGTGTATTGAGAAACACCCTAGTGGTTATCAGAGGACAGTAGGATGAGTATTGAGAAACACCCTAGTGGTTATCAGAGGACAGTAGGATGCGTATTGAGAAACACCCTAGTGGTTATCAGAGGACAGTAGGATGAGTATTGAGAAACACCCTAGTGGTTTTCAGAGGACAGTAGGATGAGTATTGAGAAACACCCTAGTGGTTATCAGAGGACAGTAGGATGAGTATTGAGAAACACCCTAGTGGTTATCAGAGGACAGTAGGATGAGTATTGAGAAACACCCTAGTGGTTATCAGAGGACAGTAGAGGTCACACTGAGAGTAGAGGTCATACTGACAGTAGAGGTTATTCTGACAGTAGAGGTCATACTGACAGTAGAGGTCTGGTAGTAGAGGTCATACTGACAGTAGAGGTCACACTGACAGTAGAGGTCTGGTAGTAGAGATCATACTGACAGTAGAGGTCTGGTAGTAGAGGTCATACTGACAGTAGAGGTCTGGTAGTAGAGGTCATACTGACAGTAGAGGTCAAACTGACAGTAGAGGTCATACTGACAGTAGAGGTCTGGTAGTAGAGGTCACACTGACAGTAGAGGTCAAACTGACAGGTCTGGTAGTAAAGGTCACACTGACAGTAGAGGTCATACTGACAGTAGAGGTCATTCTGACAGTAGAGGTCACACTGACAGTAGAGGTCTGGTAGTAGAGGTCACACTGACAGTAGAGGTCATACTGACAGTAGAGGTCAGTGTGGCATCCTTTCTCAATAGCAAGGCTATGCTCACTCAGTCTGTACATAGATAAAGCTTTCCTTAGTAACCTGTTATGGATAGGGGGCAGTATTTTCATGGCCGGATGAAAAACATACCCGATTTAAACTGGTTATTACTTTTGCCCAGAAATGAGAATATGCATATTATTAGTAGATTTGGATAGAAAACACTCTGAATTTTCTAAAACTGTTTGAATGGTGTCTGTGAGTATACCAGAACTCATATGGCAGGCAAAAACCTGAGAAAATTCCAAGCAGGAAGTGGAATGTCTGAGAATTGTAGTTCTTCTTTTGATTTTCTATCAAAACTACAGTATCTGTGCTGTTACGTTGCACTTTCTAAGGCTTCCATTGGCTGTCTAAAGCCTTCAGAAAGCGGATTGAGCCTTCTCCTGTCTCTGGGCAGAGTATAGGAGCTCAGTTTCTCAGTGGTCTGCCTGGGGACAAAGAGATTGGATATGTGCGTTCCCGCGAGGACGCTGTTTTTTCTTTTGCTCCTTGAATGAATACACTATTGTCCGGTTGGAATATTATCGCTATTTTACGAGAAAAATACCATAAAAATTGATTTTAAACAGCGTTTGATATGCTTCTAAGTACGGTAATGGAACATTTAGACTTTTTGTGTCTCGAAATGCACTCGGGTGTTAGACTTGGACAGTGACCTAAACGCACAATCAAAACGGAGGTATTTGGGCGTAAATATGGATTATTTTGAACAAAAACAACATTTCTTGTGGAAGTAGCAGTCCTGGGAGTGCATTCTGACGAAGATCAGCAAAGGTAATACAATATTTCTAATACTAATTCTGAGTTTAGTTTGCATCGAACTTGGCAGGTGTCAAAATAGCTCGCCATGATGGCCAGCTATTTACTCAGAATATTGAAAAATGTGCTTTCGCCGAAACGCTATTTTAAAATCTGACACAGTGATTGCATAAAGGAGTTCTGTATCTAACAGAACTCTGACTACTGATATACACCTGGCCATTACTGACTACTGATATACACCTGGCCATTACTGACTACTGATACACACCTGGCCATTACTGACTACTGATATACACCTGGCCATTACTGACTACTGATATACACCTGGCCATTACTGATACATACCTGGCCATTACTGACTACTGATATACACCTGGCCATTACTGACTACTGATATACACCTGGCCATTACTGACTACTGATACACACCTGGCCATTACTGACTACTGATATACACCTGGCCATTACTGACTACTGATATACACCTGGCCATTACTGACTACTGATACACACCTGGCCATTACTGACTACTGATATACACCTGGCCATTACTGACTACTGATACACACCTGGCCATTACTGATATACACCTGGCCATTACTGATACACACCTGGCCAATACTGACTACTGATATACAGCTGGCCATTACTGACTACTGATACACACCTGGCCATTACTGACTACTGATATACACCTGGCCATTACTGACTACTGATACACACCTCCTGGCCATTACTGACTACTGATATACACCTGGCCATTACTGATATACACCTGGCCATTACTGACTACTGATACACACCTGGCCATTACTGACTACTGATATACACCTGGCCATTACTGACTACTGATAAACACCTGGCCATTACTGACTACTGATATACACCTGGCCATTACTGACTACTGATACACACCTGACTATTACTGACTACTGATATACACCTGGCCATTACTGATATACACCTGGCCATTACTGATACACACCTGGCCATTACTGACTACTGATATACACCTGGCCATTACTGACTACTGATACACACCTGGCCATTAGTGACTACTGATACACACCTGGCCATTACTGACTACTGATATACACCTGGCCATTACTGACTACTGATACACACCTGGCCATTACTGACTACTGATATACACCTGGCCATTACTGATATGCACCTGGCCATTACTGACTACTGATACACACCTGGCCATTACTGACTACTGATACACACCTGGCCATTACTGACTAATGATAAACACCTGGCCATTACTGATATACACCTGGCCATTACTGACTACTGATATACACCTGGCCATTACTGACTACTGATACACACCTGGCCATTACTGACTACTGATATACACCTGGCCATTACTGATTTACACCTGGCCATTACTGACTACTGATACACACCTGGCCATTACTGACTACTGATATACACCTGGCCATTACTGACTACTGATAAACACCTGGCCATTACTGACTACTGATATACACCTGGCCATTACTGACTACTGATACACACCTGGCCATTACTGACTACTGATACACACCTGGACATTACTGATATACACCTGGCCATTACTGACTACTGATACACACCTGGCCATTACTGACTACTGATATACACCTGGCCATTACTGACTACTGATATACACCTGGCCATTACTGATATACACCTGGCCATTACTGATACACACCTGGCCATTACTGACTAATGATATACACCTGGCCATTACTGACTAATGATATACACCTGGCCATTACTGACTACTGATATACACCTGGCCATTACTGACTACTGATATACACCTGGCCATTACTGACTACTGATATACACCTGGCCATTACTGACTACTGATACACACCTGGCCATTACTGACTACTGATACACACCTGGCCATTACTGACTACTGATATACACCTGGCCATTACTGACTACTGATATACACCTGGCCATTACTGACTACTGATACACACCTGGCCATTACTGACTACTGATACACACCTGGCCATTACTGACTACTGATATACACCTGGCCATTACTGACTACTGATACACACCTGGCCATTACTGATATACACCTGGCCATTACTGATACACACCTGGCCATTACTGACTACTGATACACACCTGGCCATTACTGACTACTGATACACACCTGGCCATTACTGACTACTGATACACACCTGGCCATTACTGACTACTGATACACACCTGGCCATTACTGACTACTGATAAACACCTGGCCATTATGATATACACCTGGCCATTACTGACTACTGATACACACCTGGCCATTACTGACTACTGATACACACCTGGCCATTACTGACTACTGATAAACACCTGGCCAATACTGATATACACCTGGCAATTACTGACTACTGATAAACACCTGGCCATTACTGATAAACACCTGGCCATTACTGATTTACACCTGGCCATTACTGACTACTGATAAACACCTGGCCATTACTGACTACTGATAAACACCTGGCCATTACTGATATACACCTGGCCATTACTGACTACTGATACACACCTGGCAAATACTGATACACACCTGGCCATTACTGACTACTGATATACACCTGGCCATTACTGACTACTGATACACACCTGGCAATTACTGATACACACCTGGCCATTACTGATATACACCTAGCCATTACTGATACACACCTGGCCATTACTGATATACACCTGGCCATTACTGATACACACCTGGCCATTACTGATATACACCTGGCCATTACTGATAGACACCTGGCCATTACTGACTACTGATACACACCTGGCCATTACTGACTACTGATATACACCTGGCCATTACTGACTACTGATATACACCTGGCCATTACTGATATACACCTGGCCATTACTGATACACACCTGGCCATTACTGACTAATGATATACACCTGGCCATTACTGACTAATGATATACACCTGGCCATTACTGACTACTGATATACACCTGGCCATTACTGACTACTGATATACACCTGGCCATTACTGACTACTGATATACACCTGGCCATTACTGACTACTGATACACACCTGGCCATTACTGACTACTGATACACACCTGGCCATTACTGACTACTGATATACACCTGGCCATTACTGACTACTGATATACACCTGGCCATTACTGACTACTGATACACACCTGGCCATTACTGACTACTGATACACACCTGGCCATTACTGACTACTGATATACACCTGGCCATTACTGACTACTGATACACACCTGGCCATTACTGATATACACCTGGCCATTACTGATACACACCTGGCCATTACTGACTACTGATATACACCTGGCCATTACTGACTACTGATACACACCTGGCCATTACTGACTACTGATACACACCTGGCCATTACTGACTACTGATACACACCTGGCCATTACTGACTACTGATAAACACCTGGCCATTATGATATACACCTGGCCATTACTGACTACTGATACACACCTGGCCATTACTGACTACTGATACACACCTGGCCATTACTGACTACTGATAAACACCTGGCCATTACTGATATACACCTGGCAATTACTGACTACTGATAAACACCTGGCCATTACTGATAAACACCTGGCCATTACTGATTTACACCTGGCCATTACTGACTACTGATAAACACCTGGCCATTACTGACTACTGATAAACACCTGGCCATTACTGATATACACCTGGCCATTACTGACTACTGATACACACCTGGCAAATACTGATACACACCTGGCCATTACTGACTACTGATATACACCTGGCCATTACTGACTACTGATACACACCTGGCAATTACTGATACACACCTGGCCATTACTGATATACACCTAGCCATTACTGATACACACCTGGCCATTACTGATATACACCTGGCCATTACTGATACACACCTGGCCATTACTGATATACACCTGGCCATTACTGATAGACACCTGGCCATTACTGACTACTGATATACACCTGGCCATTACCGATATATACCTGGCCATTACTGACTACTGATATACACCTGGCCATTACTGACTACTGATAAACACCTGGCCATTACTGACTACTGATAAACACCTGGCCATTACTGACTACTGATATACACCTGGCCATTACTGACTACTGATATACACCTGGCCATTACTGACTACTGATACACACCTGGCCATTACTGACTACTGATACACACCTGGCCATTACTGACTACTGATATACACCTGGCCATTACTGACTACTGATACACGCCTGGCCATTACTGTCTACTGATACACACCTGGCCATTACTGACTACTGATATACACCTGGCCATTATGATATACACCTGGCCATTACTGACTACTGATACACACCTGGCCATTACTGACTACTGATACACACCTGGCCATTACTGACTACTGATAAATACCTGGCCATTACTGATATACACCTGGCAATTACTGACTACTGATAAACACCTGGCCATTACTGATATACACCTGGCCATTACTGATATACACCTGGCCATTACTGACTACTGATATACACCTGGCCATTACTGACTACTGATAAACACCTGGCCATTACTGATATACACCTGGCCATTACTGATTACTGATATACACCTGGCCATTACTGACTACTGATACACACCTGGCAATTACTGATACACACCTGGCCATTACTGACTACTGATATACACCTGGCCATTACTGACTACTGATACACACCTGGCAATTACTGATACACACCTGGCCATTACTGATTACTGATATACACCTGGCCATTACTGACTACTGATACCTACCTGGCCATTACTGATACACACCTGGCCATTACTGACTACTGATATACACCTGGCCATTACTGACTACTGATACACGCCTGGCCATTACTGTCTACTGATACACACCTGGCCATTACTGACTACTGATATACACCTGGCCATTATGATATACACCTGGCCATTACTGACTACTGATACACACCTGGCCATTACTGACTACTGATACACACCTGGCCATTACTGACTACTGATAAATACCTGGCCATTACTGATATACACCTGGCAATTACTGACTACTGATAAACACCTGGCCATTACTGATATACACCTGGCCATTACTGATATACACCTGGCCATTACTGACTACTGATATACACCTGGCCATTACTGACTACTGATAAACACCTGGCCATTACTGATATACACCTGGCCATTACTGATTACTGATATACACCTGGCCATTACTGACTACTGATACACACCTGGCAATTACTGATACACACCTGGCCATTACTGACTACTGATATACACCTGGCCATTACTGACTACTGATACACACCTGGCAATTACTGATACACACCTGGCCATTACTGATTACTGATATACACCTGGCCATTACTGACTACTGATACCTACCTGGCCATTACTGATACACACCTGGCCATTACTGATATACACCTAGCCATTACTGATACACACCTGGCCATTACTGATATACACCTGGCCATTACTGATACACACCTGGCCATTACTGATATACACCTGGCCATTACTGATAGACACCTGGCCATTACTGACTACTGATATACACCTGGCCATTACCGATATATACCTGGCCATTACTGACTACTGATATACACCTGGCCATTACTGACTACTGATAAACACCTGGCCATTACTGACTACTGATAAACACCTGGCCATTACTGACTACTGATAAACACCTGGCCATTACTGACTACTGATATACACCTGGCCATTACTGACTACTGATACACACCTGGCCATTACTGACTACTGATACACACCTGGCCATTACTGACTACTGATATACACCTGGCCATTACTGACTACTGATACACACCTGGCCATTACTGTCTACTGATACACACCTGGCCATTACTGACTACTGATACACACCTGGCCATTACTGACTACTGATATACACCTGGCCATTACTGATATACACCTAGCCATTACTGACTACTGATACACACCTGGCCATTACTGACTACTGATATACACCTGGCCATTACAGACTACTGATATACACCTGGCCATTACTGACTACTGATACACACCTGGCCATTACTGACTACTGATATACACCTGGCCATTACTGATATAAACCTGGCCATTACTGACTACTGATATACACCTGGCCATTACTGATAGACACCTGGCCATTACTGATATACACCTGGCCATTACTGATATACACCTGGTCATTACTGACTACTGATTAACACCTGGCCATTACTGATATACATCTGGCCATTACTGACTACTGATATACACCTGGCCAGTACTGACTACTGATATACACCTGGCCATTACTGATATACACCTGGCCATTACTGAGTACTGATATACACCTGGCCATTACTGATATACACCTGGCCATTACTGACTACTGATATACACCTGGCCATTACTGACTACTGATACACACCTGGCCATTACTGACTACTGATATACACCTGGCCATTACTGACTACTGATATACACCTGGCCATTACTGATAACACCTGGCCATTACTGATATACACCTGGCCATTACTGACCACTGATATACACCTGGTCATTACTGACTACTGATATACACCTGGCCATTACTGACTACTGATATACACCTGGTCATTACTGACTACTGATACACACCTGGCCATGACTGACTACTGATATACACCTGGTCATTACTGACTACTGATACACACCTGGCCATTACTGACTACTGATATACACCTCTTCTTTACTGACTACTGATACACACCTGGCCATTACTGACTACTGATATACACCTGGCCATTACTGACTACTGATATACACCTGGCCATTACCTACTACTGATACACACCTGGCCATTACTGACTACTGATATACACCTGGCCATTACTGATACACACCTGGCCATTACTGACTACTGATATACACCTGGCCATTACTGACTACTGATATACACCTGGCCATTACTGATATTCACCTGGCCAGCCTCCTTCCCTTTCTATCTCTACTGATACACCCTGCTGCTAATGCACGCCTGCATCACACACACACACACACACACACACACACACACACACACACACACACACACACACACACACACACACACACACACACACACACACACACATCAACATGTTTTTAAGGAGAATCTCTCCGGTAGACCCCTCCTTTCTCTAATTTCTTCCTCCTTCTCCCCAAGCCAGCAGACCATCATCATCATCAGGCTCACCTCCATGCTGCCATCAGCTACTGTAGACACAGGCATCTGTCTGTCTGTCTGTCTGTCTGTCTGTCTGTCTGTCTGTCTGTCTGTCTGTCTGTCTGTCTGTCTGTCTGTGTGGTTATGTGTTTATTTCACCTTTATTTAACTAGGCAAGTCAGTTAAGAACAAAGTCTTATTTTACAATGACGGCCTACCCCGGCCAAACCCTCCCTTAACCCGGACGACGCTGGGCCAATTGTGCGCCGCCCAGACAGTGAGAGAGATGTGTGTGTTGATTAGAGGTGTTGCTGGCACCTGTCTGTGGTTGCCGGGGGCATTGTGTCAACCGGATACGGGTGGATGGGGGGGGGGCTGCTGACAGGAGCGCTGGACCGATACGTTTGTTGATGCTGTTTTTATGAGGGGAGGTGTGTGTGTGTGGGGGGGGGGGGGTAATTGATTGCTCAGTTTTCTGTTTCTGAGGTGGGAGGTGGTGAAGGTTAAATAAAGGTTAAATTAAAAATAAATACATATATATATATATATATTTATAAAACACACAAGGCTCCTAGACTCCCATGCATTTCTGTCCCTAACACGAAACCTGAAACTAAATAATATAAAACAGAATAGATTTATTTTTAAAGTTAAATTTAAACTAAATAAAAACGAGTAAATCAGATCTTACACTGATTTTTTTTTAAATCTTCAAATTAATAAAAAATGTAAACTAACATAAAAACACAACTATGATAACACTGATCCTATAAACTTGTTTTACACACAAACACACACACTACAGATACACGCACACACCCTGCAACAGACACACACATATAAAGATATACATTGACATTGTGAGTCCATTATCAGATATAACCAGGAAGCTAAGCAGCTGGAGGGAGGAGCCAGTTATCAGAGTGATATAACCAGGAAGTTAAGCAGCTGGAGGGAGGAGCCAGTTATCAGAGTGATATAACCAGGAAGTTAAGCAGCTGGAGGGAGGAGCCAGTTATCAGAATGATATAACCAGGAAGTTAAGCGGCTGGAGGGAGGAGCCAGTTCTCAGAGTGATATAACCAGGAAGTTAAGCAGCTGGAGGGAGGAGCCAGTTATCAGAGTGATATAACCAGGAAGTTAAGCAGCTGGAGGGAGGAGCCAGTTATCAGAGTGATATAACCAGGAAGTTAAGCGGCTGGAGGGAGGAGCCAGATATCAGAGTGATTTAACCAGGAAGTTAAGCAGCTGGAGGGAGGAGCCAGTTATCAGAGTGATATAACCAGGAAGTTAAGCAGCTGGAGGGAGGAGCCAGTTATCAGAGTGATATAACCAGGAAGTTAAGCAGCTGGAGGGAGGAGCCAGTTATCAGAGTGATATAACCAGGAAGTTAAGCGGCTGGAGGGAGGAGCCAGATATCAGAGTGATATAACCAGGAAGTTAAGCAGCTGGAGGGAGGAGCCAGTTATCAGAGTGATATAACCAGGAAGTTAAGCAGCTGGAGGGAGGAGCCAGTTATCAGAGTGATATAACCAGGAAGTTAAGCGGCTGGAGGGAGGAGCCAGTTATCAGAGTGATATAACCAGGAAGCTAAGCGGCTGGAGGGAGGAGCCAGATATGAGAGTGACATAACCAGGAAGTTAAGCGGCTGGAGGGAGGAGCCAGTTATCAGAGTGATATAATCAGGAAGCTAAGCAGCTGGAGGGAGGAGCCAGATATGAGAGTGACATAACCAGGAAGTTAAGCGGCTGGAGGGAGGAGCCAGTTATCAGAGTGATATAACCAGGAAGCTAAGCAGCTGGAGGGAGGAGCCAGATATGAGAGTGACATAACCAGGAAGTTAAGCGGCTGGAGGGAGGAGCCAGATATCAGAGTGATATAACCAGGAAGCTAAGCAGCTGGAGGGAGGAGCCAGTTATCAGAGTGATTTAACCAGGAAGTTAATCAGCTGGACGGAGGAGCCAGTTATCAGAGTGATATAACCAGGAAGTTAAGCAGCTGGAGGGAGGAGCCAGTTATCAGAGTGATATAACCAGGAAGCTAAGCAGCTGGAGGGAGGAGCCAGTTATCAGAGTGATATAACCAGGAAGTTAAACAGCTTGAGGGAGGAGCCAGTTATCAGAGTGATATAACCAGGAAGTTAAGCAGCTGGAGGGAGGAGCCAGTTATCAGAGTGATATAATCAGGAAGCTAAGCAGCTGGAGGGAGGAGCCAGATATGAGAGTGACATAACCAGGAAGTTAAGCGGCTGGAGGGAGGAGCCAGATATCAGAGTGATATAACCAGGAAGCTAAGCAGCTGGAGGGAGGGGAGGGGAGAGGTAGAAAGGGGAGAGGGGGAAGAAAGGGGAGAGGGGGAGGAGGGAGGAGGAGAGGAGGGAAGGAGAGAGGGAAGGTAATTATGCATATTAGGAGTTAATCCCTCTCCAGGTTGACATCTGTGACTTCTAGGGGTCAAGCCTAAAGCCTAAAGCCTAAAGCCTAAAGGATACACAAAGATCTGGCTGCATGCATTAATGTCTCTACTGTAGAGGTGTGTGTGTGTGTGTGTACAGTATGCTCAGCACCAGATGGGTCAATATTGATGACCTGATGGATTCTGATCAATAGTATTGATCTGTAGATACAGTGGGGTAGATCTACTGTATTCAACACACACACACACACTTGCGGCTACTGTAGTCCAGGGGGAGGTGTGTGTGGCCGGTGTTCAGCTCCACAGATTACCATCGTTAGTTATTGGTGCTTGACTCCTCCCACTCTGTCCTGAGCTGCTCATTGGTACATTCTATAAGTCTGATTACATTTCATTTGTCACATAAAGATGGGAGTATGTCTACCAGGAGAAAGGAAAGGGGGGGGGTACCTAGTCAGTTGTACAACTGAATGCATTCAACTGAAATGTGTCTTCCACATTTACCAACCCCTCTGAATCAGAGAGAAGGCTCAGTCTCTTTGGAATATTTTCCCGTATCCGGACATCCCAGCAGAGGGCTGGAATAATAAACAGTCTCTCTCTTCATGCACGCACACACACACAGACACACAGATACACACACAAACAGACACACACAGATACACAGTCACATGGCTAGGGAATGAGCAATGAGACACGCTGAGACATGGGGAAAATATTTGGTTTATTTTCTCCAGTCATAATTTGTAATAAAACGTTCCTTCAATTTGCAAAAATACTAATTGTGTTAAAACCTCTTACATCTAGGCGTTCCGCCAGCGGAACCCCTAGCCAACAGCCAATGGGATCGCATGGCGCGAAATACAAAAAAACTCAAAAATCCAATAATTAACATTTTTCAAACATACGACTATTTTACACCATTTGAAAGATAAACCTCTCCTGAATCCAAACACGTTGTTGTCACGTCCTGACCAGTATAGAGGATTATTTGTTATTGTAGTTTGGTCAGGACGTGGCAGAGGGTAGTTAGTTTATGTATTCCGGGGTTTTGGGTTCTTTTCTATGTTTGTGTTTCTATGGGTTTTTTATCTGTTCTGTTTCTATGTTAGTTAATTGGGGTATGGACTCTCAATTGAAGGCAGGTGTTTTCTAGTTGCCTTTGATTGGGAGTCCTATATATTAGGGTGTGTTTGGTCTTGTTGTTTGTGGGTAGTTGTTTTAGCACTGCTATACGTGTGTAGCCTGCTATACTGTTCCTGTCAGTCATTGTTTTCTTGTTTTTGTTCGTGGTGTTCACATTATAATAAATTATGATGCACACGCAATCCGCTGCATATTGGTCCACTTTTTCCGACAGCGATTTCAACATATCTTCTGACGAAGAGGAACGTGACAGTTGTTCGATTTCAAAAAGGCTTCACAGCGAAAGCAAAATATTAGATTATGTTAGGAGAGTACAAAGACCAAAATAACCACACAGCCATTTTCCAAGCAAGCATATATGTCAATAAAACCCAAATCATAGCTAAATGAAGCACTAACCTTTGATGATCTTCATCAGATGACACTCCTAGGACATTATGTTATACAATACATGTATGTTTTGTTCAATCAAGTTCATATTTATATCCAAAAACAGCTTTTTACATTGGCGCGTGATGTTCAGAAAATGTATTCCCACCTAAAACTTCCGGTGAATTTACAAAAATACTCATCATAAACGTTGACAAAATACATAACAAGAATTATAGAATTTTAAGAATTATAGATACAGATCTTCTTTATGCAATCGCTGTGTCAGATTTTAAAATAGCTTTTCGGCGAAAGCACATTTTTCGATATTCTGAGTACATAGCTCACCATCACGGCGAGCTATTCAGACACCCGCCAAGTTCGGGGCAACTGAAACTCAGAATTAGTATTGGAAATATTGTATTACCTTTGCTGATCTTCGTCAGAATGCACGCCCAGGACTGCTACTTCCACAAGAAATGTTGTTTTTGTTCAAAATAATCCATATTTATGTCAAAATACCTCCGTTTTGTTCATGCGTTCAGGTCACTATCCAAAGCGTAACGCGCGAGCGCATTTCGAGACACAAAAAGTCAAAATGTTCCATTACCGTACTTAGAAGCATGTCAAACGCTGTTTAAAATCAATTTTTATGGTATTTTTTACGTAAAATAGCGATAATATTCCAACCGGACAATAGTGTATCCACTCAAGGAGGAAAAGAAAAAAACAGCGTCCTCGCGGGAACGCGCATATCCAATCTCTTTGTTGCCAGGCAGACCACTCAGTAACTGAGCTCCTATACTCTGCCCAGAGACAGGAGAAGGCTCAATCCGCTTTCTGAAGGGTTTAGAGAGCCAATGGAAGCCTTAGAAAGTGCAACGTAACAGCACAGATACTGTAGTTTCGAAAGGGACTAGAAAGAAGAACTACATTTCTCAGATCCTACACTTCCTGGTTGAATTTTTCTCAGGTTTTTGCCTGCCATATGAGTTCCGTTATACTCACAGACACCATTCAAACAGTTTTATAAACTTCAGAGTGTTTTCTATCCAAATCTACTAATAATATGCATATTCTCATTTCTGTACCAGAGTAGTAACCCGTTTAAATCGGGTACGTTTTTTCATCCGGCCGTGAAAATACTGCCCCCTATCCATATCAGGTTAATAGAAACTGCCTGTCCTAAATCCTGAAAAAAAGAACTGAGGTCAAAAAGTGCAGAACAGAACTTACATCATAATCAATAAATCAATTGACAAGACGAAGCGTAGAGAATATATGGGGTGTGGCCAGTTCCATTCTCAGGGGTGTGGCCAGTTCCATTCTCAGGGGTGTGGCCAGTTCCATTCTCAGGGGTGTGGCCAGTTCCATTCTCAGGAAGAAGTGGAGTTTTGCAGAACATTAATTGTCAATACCTGATAACGTTCCTGGGTACTTATCAGATTTTTTACTCAACAAAAATATCAACACAACATGCAACAATTTCAACAATTTTATTGAGTTACAGTTCAGATAAAGAAATCAGTCAATTGAAATAAATAAATTAGGCCCTAATCTATGAATTTCACATGACTGGGCAGGGGTGCAGCCATGGATGGGGCTGGGAGGGCATAGGCCCACCAAATTGGGAACCAGGCCTATCCACTGGTGAGCCAGGCCCAGAAAATTAGAATGAGTTTTTCAGACAGAAATACTCCTCAGTTTCATCAGCTGTCTGGTTGGCTGGTCTCAGATGATCCCACAGGTGAAGAAGCAGGATGTGGAGTTCCTAGGCTGGCTTGGTTACACGTGGTCTGTGGTTGTGAGGACGGTTGGACTTACTGCCAAATTCTCTAAAACTAGGTTGGAGGAGGCTTATGGTAGAGAAATTAACATTCAATTCTCTGGCAACGGCTCTGGTGGACATTCCTGTAGTCAACATGCCAACTGCATGCTCCCTCAAAACTTGAGAGATCTGTGGCATTGTGTTGTGTGACAAAAATACACATTTTAGAGTGACTTTTTATTGTCCCCAGTACAAGGTGCAGCTGTGTGATGATCATGCTGTTTAATCAGCTTCTTGATATGCCACATCTGTCAGGTGAATGGATTATCTTGGCAAAGGATAAATGTTCACTGACAGGGATGTAAATAGTTGAGAGACATAAGCTTTGTGTGTATGGAACATTTCTGGGAATTTTTATTTCAGTTCATGAAACATGGGACCTTTACATGTTGTGTTCATATTGTTGTTCCCTGTAAATACATCACGTTATTTTAGCATTAACAGTACACAGTATCAATGTATGAAAGGTGTTTAGCTATTTCAAGATGTGAAGGGAAAATAGCTTCCCCACGGTGAACAGAAGCCCTTTCCAACGCACCTCTGGAACCATTGGAAGGAAATCCGGACGGACCTTATTTACCAGAACACCGCCGGCTTCTATGCCGCAGACATGGGCCTGATACCTGTGCTGAGACATCGAGGTAAACCGAAGACATTACCTAAAACTTTGACTATTTGTAGATAATAATAATGGTTAAATTATAGCGTTAGATAATACCAGTGACTATCACAGCTTAAACTATGACGTGTCGACTCAACACAGAGAAACAATCATAACGAATGTGAAGACTGGAAATTAGCATTTCCTGCAATAAAGTTATGGATGGAAATAAGAAACAAAAGTGTTGCATGGTTATTTCTACATTTTCTGATGTGTATAGTGAAAAGTGACTGATAAGGGTATTTGTTAGGCAGGGTTTTTACTGTGGTCCGCTGTGTGGCCGTCACATACACACAACACTGCCATCATGTTCCAATAGGACAGTGATGAACACGTGATGGACCCTACACTGTGTGTGTGTGCGTGTGTGTGTGTGTGTGTGTGTGTGTGTGTGTGTGTGTGTGTGTGTGTGTGTGTGTGTGTGTGTGTGTGTGTGTGTGTGTTCGTGACACTCATGTAATAGAGGTGTTTCGGTGAGTTACGTTGCCTGTTCTGACGACTAGCATTAGCGCCTCTGTCCTTTAGCTCAGCAGGCTAACGTAGTCAGTCCCGTGACGTCACTCGTAGTTCCAATCCAGGAGTTTTGCGCTGTGATTGGTTGCCGAGAGTGATTGACAGCTCTACCTGGGCGGTAGGAGGTGGTGACAGCTCTGTCGCCAAAGAAACAAATAAAACCCCGGCGATCCGGTCTAACACATTTCCACTATTTCCTCAGCACAGAAAGACACACACACACATAATGAGAAAGTACAGATTCATCACTGTGTCCAAATATGTGTGTATTAACGTGTGTGCTAACGTGTGTGTGCTACTGTGTGTGTGTTAACGTGATTGTGGTAACGTGTGTGTGTGTTAATGTGTGTATGTTAGCTTGTGTGTGTTAACACGTGTGTTTGTGTGGTATGGTCTGGTCGGCGCTGGCTGTGGGTCGTTGACGTAGCTGTCATGGGAGAGTGCTCTCTGGATACACACACCGGGGGACGGGGTCAGCATGTATTAAAAGTCCAAATAAACTTTCCTCACCACCAGCAGCAGCCCACTACAGACAGGACAAGAGAGAGGGGGAGGGATAGAGAGAGGGATAGAGAGGAAGAGGGATAGAGGGAGAGGGATTGAGGTATAGAGAGAGGGATAGAGAGATAATGATAGAGAGAGAGGGATAGAGAGAGGGAAAGGGATAGAGAGAGGGAGAGGGATTGAGGTATAGAGAGAGGGATAGAGAGAGAAAGAGGGATAGAGAGAGGGATAGAGAGAGGAAGAGGGATAGAGGTATAGAGAGAGGGATAGAGAGAGGAAGAGGGATAGAGAGAGGAAGAGGGATAGAGGGAGAGGGATAGAGAGAGGGAAAGGGATAGAGGGAGGGATAGAGGGAGAGAGGGAGCGGGATTGAGAGAGGAAGAGGGATAGAGGGAGGGATAGAGAGAGGGAAAGGGATAGAGGGAGGGATAGAGAGAGGGAGAGGGATAGAGGGAGGGATAGAGAGAGGAAGAGGGATAGTGAGAGGGATAGAGAGAGGGATGGAGAGAGGGAGGGATAGAGAGAGGGAGAGGGATAGTGAGAGGGATAGAGAGAGGGATGGAGAGAGGGAAAGGAATAGAGGGAGGGATAGAGAGAGGGAGAGGGACAGAGAGGGATAATTAGCCCAGAACGTTTTTATGTTAATACGTACAGCTTTTGGATATCAGAGCGGCGGTAACTCACCAGTATTACGTCCAGGAATACGACTTTCCAGCATTGGATCCTTTGTTCGTACCCACCAGGGCAATTCAACTTATCCGAGAGGCTACTGCAAGATGCCGCCGGCGGTGAAGAGGTATTTGGAGTGGTCTTCTAGTCCGACTCAGGAGGCGTGCACACCATCCACCACTTCCAAGTATATTACTTGCTAATGTTCAGTCTCTTGACAATAAAATAGACGAGCTCAGGGTGAGGATCTCCTTCCAGATAGACATCAGGGCTTGTAACATACTCTGTTTCACAGAATCATGGTTCTCTCCTGATATACTGTCCCCATCCATACAGCCAGCTGGGTTCTCAGTACATTGTGCGGACAGGAATAAACACCTCTCCAGGAAGAAGAAAGGTGGAGGTGTATATTTCATGATTCATGATTAACTGCTCATTGTGTGATTGTTAGAACGCACAGGAACTCAAGTCCTTTTGTTCACCCGATCTAGAATACCTCACAATCAAATGCCGACCGTATTACCTCCCAAGAGAATTCTCTGCGGTTATAGTCACAGCCGTGTATATTCCCCCTCAAGCCGATACCAAAACAATCCTCAAAGAGCTACACTGAACTTTCTGCAAACTGGAAACCACATATCCTGAGGCCGCATTTATTGCAGCTGGTGATTTTAACAAAGAAAATTTGCGGAAAATGCTACCAAAGTTCTAACACATTGACTGTAGTAATCGCACTGGGAAAACACTCGACCACTACTATCCTCTCTTCCAGGATGCCTTCAACGCCCTGCCATCCCTTCAGCAAATCAGATCATGACTCCATTTTCCTCCTTCCTTCCTATAGGCAGAAACTCAAACAAGAAGTATCTGTGCAAAGGTCTATTCAACGCTGGTCTGACAAATCGGAATCCATGCTTCAAGCATTCGCACAAAAAAACCCACTGAAAACCACTGCATTTAACCATGGCAAGGTGACTGGGAATGTGGTGGAATACAAACAGTGTAGTTATTCCCTCCATATGGCAATCAAACAGGCAAATTGTGAGTATAGAGACAAAGTGGATTTGCACGGCTCAGACACGGCTCAGACACGAGACGTATATGGCAGGGTCTATAGACAATGACCGATTTCAAAAGAAAAAAACAGCCACCAACGTCTTGCTCCCGGACAAGCTGAACGCCTTCTTCACCCGCTTTGAGGATAACACAGTGCCACCGACACGGCCAGCTCCCAAGGACTGTGGGCTCTCGTTTTCCGTGGCCGATGTGAGTAAGACATTTCAGCGTGTTAACCCTCGCAAGGCTGCTGGCCCAGACGGCATCCCTAGCCGCGTCCTCAGAGCATGCGCAGACCAGCTAGCTGGAGTGTTTACGGACATATATAATCTCTTCCTATCCCAGTCTCCTGTCCACACTTGCTTCAAGATGTCCACCATTGTTCTTGTTCCCAAGAAAGCAAAAGTAACTGAACTAAATGACTATCACCCCGTAGCACTCACTTCTGTCATCATGAAGTGCTTTGAGAGACTAGTCAAGGATCAAATCACCTCCACCCTACCTGTCACCCTAGACCATTAAGCTCAGAGTGACCATCAGGTTCTTGGTCACCTCCCTGACCAAGGCCCTTCTCCCTCGATTGCTCAGTGTGGCTGGGAGGCTAACTTCTTCCCTTTAACAATGATGGAAGCCACTGTGTTCTTGGGGACCTTCAATGCTGCAGAAATGTTTTGGTACCCTTCCCCAGATCTGTGCCTCGACACAGTCCTGTCTCGGAGCTCTACGGACAATTCCTTCGACCTCATGGCTTGGTTTTTGCTCTGAAATAAACTGTTAACTGTGGGACCTTATATAGACAGCTGTGTGCCTTTCCACATTTTTTTATTTATTTTTAGTTCACCTTTATTTAACCAGGAAGGCTAGTTGAGAACAAGTCCTTTATTTAACCAGGTAGGCAAGTTGAGAACAAGTTCTCATTTACAACTGCGACCTGGCCAAGATAAAGCAAAGCAGTTCGACAACATACAACAACACAGAGTTACACATGGAATAAACAAACATACAGTCAATAACACAATAGAAAAATAAGTCTATATACAATGTGAGCAAATGAGGTGAGATAAAGGAGGTAAAGGCAATAAATAGGCCATGGTGGCAAAGTAAATACAATATAGCAAGTAAAACACTGGAATGGTAGATTTGCAGTGGAAGAAAGTGCAAAATAGAAATAATGGGGTGTAAAGGAGCAAAATAAATAAATAAATACAGTAGGGGAAGCGGTAGTTGTTTGGGCTAAATTATAGATGGGCTATGTACAGGTGAAGTAATCTGTGAGCTGCTCTGACAGCTGGTGCTTAAAGCTAGTGAGGGAGATAAGTGTTTCCAGTTTCAGAGATTTTTGTAGTTCATTCCAGTCAATGGCAGCAGAGAACTGGAAGGAGAGGCGGCCAAAGGAGGAATTGGCTTTGGGGGTGACCAGAGAGATATACCTGCTGGAGCGCGTGCTACAGGTAGGTGCTGCTATGGTGACCAGAATCATGTCCAATCAATTAAATTTACCACAGGTGGATTCCAAGCAAGTTGGAGAAACATCTCAAGGATGATCAATGGAAACAGAATGCACCTGAGCTCAATTTCGAGTCTCATAGCAAAGCGTCTGAATACTTACGTAAATAATCTATTTCTGTTTTTTATTTTGAATACATTTGCAAATATTTCTAAAAACCTGTTTTACTTTGTCATTATGGGGTAATGTGTATAGATTGATGTGACCAATAACATTTGATTTGATCTCATAGTGAACCAACATGCCTGAGAAAAGGAGACTTCAGTTAGTTCACACAGATAAAGGGCCTAGGCTTTAGCTCAATGGGCAAACAGTCTTATGGCAGAAAACCTGTGTTCGATACCCATCCAGTCACTCTGATTAGGAACAGTAAAAGTTGAGGCCAATGAAACCTGTGTATATAGGCTGAATGTAGCCTTAATGAAGCTTGATTGTAGCCCATACGGTTGAAGTCGGAAGTTTACCTTATCTAAATACATTTAAACTCAGTTTTTCACAATTCCTGACATTTAATCCTAGTAACAACGTCCTGTCTTAGGTCAGTTAGGATCACCACTTTATTATAACAAAGTGAAATGTCAGAATAATAGTAGAGAGAATGTTTTTTTCAGCTTTTATTTCTTTCATCACATTCCCAGTGGGTCAGAAGTTTACATACACTCAATTAGTATTTGGTGGCACTGCCTTTACATTGTTTAACTTGGGTCAAACGTTTTGGGTAGCCTTCCACAAGCTTCCCACAATAGGTTGGGTGAATTTTGGCCCATTCCTCCTGACAGAGCTGGTGTAACTGAATCAGGTTTGTAGGCCTCCTTGCTCGCACATGCTTTTTCAGTTCTAAACACACATTTTCTATAGGATTGAGGTCAGGGCTTTGTGATGGCCACTCAAATACCTTGACTTTGTTGTCCTTAAGCGATTCTGCCACAACTTTGGAAGTATGCTTGGGGTCATTGTCCATTTGGAAGACCCATTTGCGACCAAGCTTTAACTTCCTAACTGATGTCTTGAGATGTTGCTTCAATATATCCACATCATTTTCCCACCTCATGATGCCATCTATTTTGTGAAGTGCACCAGTCGCTCCTGCAGCAAAGCACCCCCACAACTTGATGCTGCCTCCCCCGTGCTTCACGGTTGGGATGGTGTTCTTCGGCTTGCAAGCATCCCTCTTTTTCCTCCAAACATAACGATGGTCATTATGGCCAAACAGTTCTATTTTTGTTTCATCAGACCAAAGAACATTTCTCCAAAAAGTGCGATCTTCGTCCCCATGTGCAGTTGCAAACCGTAGTCTGGCTTTTTTATGGCGGTTTTGGAGCAGTGGCTTCTTCCACGCTGAGCGTCCTTTCAGGTTATGTCAATATAGGACTCGTTTTACTGTGGATATAAATACTTTTGTACCCGTTTCCTCCAGCATCTTCACAAGGTCCTTTGCTGTTGTTCTGGGATTGATTTGCACTTTTTGCACCAAAGTACGTTCATCTCTAAGAGACAGAACGAGTCTCCTTCCTGAGCGGTATGACGGCTGAATGGTCCCATGGTGTTTATACTTGCATACTATTGTTTGTACAGATGAACGTGGTACCTTCAGGCATTTGGAAATTGCTCCCAAGGATGAACCAGACTTGTGGAGGTCTACAATATTTTTCTGAGGTCTTGGCTGATTTCTTTTGATTTTCCCATGATGTCAAGCAAAGAGGCCCTGAGTTTGAAGGTAGGTCTTGAAATACATCCACAGGTACACCTCCAATTGACTCAAATGATGTCAATTAGCCTATCAGAAGCTTCTAAAGCCATGACATCATTTACTGGAATTTCCCAAGCTGTTTAAAGGCACAGTCAACTTAGTGTATGTAAACTTCTGACCCACTGGAATTGTGATCTGTCTGTAAACAATTGTTGTAAAAATGACTTGTCATGCACAAAGTAGATGTCCTAACCGACTTGCCAAATCTATATTTTGTTAACAAGAAATTTGTGGAGTGGTTGAAAAACGAGTTTGAATGACTCCAACCTAAATGTATGTAAACTTCCGACTTCAACTGTATGTATGTAGTCTGGTGTGTTTTCTCTTGGATGTTGAGATGTAACTTTAAATAAACGCTGAGCTGCTATTGGTTCAGCTGTCTCTCGCCGTGCGTCAGACCGGGCACGCTATGTAGCGGCCACGACCTTGTATCCGTGTGTGTGTGTGTGTGTGTGTGTGTATGTGTGTCCTTGTGCAGCAGAGGGAATCTGGGGTTAGAGGTGACTGTTTAATGAGTCTGACAGAAATAGAGAAACCTATTATTGTTTTAAACTATCATGGATTTATAGGTCCTTCTATCTCCCCCCTTCACACTCTCCTCTCCTCCTCTCCTCTCCTCCTCCCCTCTCCTCTCCTCTCCTCTCCTCTCCTCTCCTCTCCTCTCCTCTCCTCTCCTCTCCTCTCCTCTCCACTCCTCTCCTCTCCTCTTCTCCTCCTCTCCTCTCCCTCTCCGCTCCTCTCCTCTCCTCTCTTCCCGTTATTTCAAACCAGGGCTGCGGTCCAAACACTTAAAAGACACACCCTCGTCCACTTACCCTCGCCTTATGTCCTTGGGGGAATCTCCAAGGACATAAGTCCAAATAATTAGGCAAGCAAAGGATGTTTGCAACGTAAGCCCCTCAGCCCTCGTTTTTAGTCGGCTTTGTGAGTGTACAATTATGTTCACTCCGGGACCTGAAACTCCCCATAATTCAATTCGCGATGATTGTACATCCACTAAGAAAAGTCAGGGAAAACTTTAAAACATTAACGGAGAAGTCAACATACAAGTGGAAGTAAAAACGATTGCAAATAAGTTATAAATTGTGCTCATAATGCACATGACGGCACAAAAAAAAACGTGTTTTTGTTTTCGAAAATGTTTTCCATATTCGGAAGTTCCAGCTAGGCAGGCTAACGTTAGTTAGCAAATTAATTTGCTAGCAATCATACAGTAGGCATATAATTAAATATTTAATATAAGTAGACATGTAATCATAATTGACTGTAGCGCATATAAAGCAACCACAAGTTATCGGTGGCTGAAAACACAACCATCGCGGGATGAACGAATTACGAATTTCCGGGGCAAGGGTGGTCCATTTACAAATACTTCCTTCCTCCCTCGCCCGTTGCCCTGCAAGTGTACACTCGTCAGACGTCATCAGAAGTGTCCACTTAATTTGAGTGTTGACGGGAGAGGGTGCGTCTGTGAAGGGTTTGCAGCCCAGGCCTTCAGAACGCAACCAGACCATGTGACCAATCATGTGACTGCTCACACAC